>NC_137928.1:2804912-2809912 GCF_963457725.1 Sprattus sprattus
TCTAGACACCCACCGCTACTGAAATATTTAAAATTGATTGATTAAAGATTTTTCTATCTATCAAGGTTTATAACTGTTTGTCACCTTTTTAATAGCTTGGGTGTTAATAGTGTTTACTATAACATTAATAAGTGGTGTTAACATAACGTCACTTATTGTATGGCATAAATATTATTCTTAAACACCTTCACTAGTTGTTTTAAGCAGATTTGTAAGCATATCATCACGTATGCAATGCATGTCAGCGAATATGTTCTGAATAGTAGCCTATGTTTCAAGTAGGCTACAGCCAAGCCCGCGTTCTGTTTTCATCAATAGTAATCGAGTTGATAAGTCTGATCTATACGCAACTGTGAGGTGCGCGAATGGACAGAGCGGCCAGCTGCCAATCACTTAATTACTCAACCTGCGTATGCAACCTGACTTCATCAGTCGGCGGTTTCAATATTTATGGCGCTCCATTTCTGACCACTGGTTAGTCCTAGATTCTATTGATATAGATTTCAGTAGTTTGCATATATATATGAGGTAAACCTTGATAATCTTTGAACCATACATGATAGCACCATGGGGCTTGGACTATTGTCAATGTATTAGCCTATTGTCGATTTTGATTTAAAGTGGAAGCAAAATGATAACCTCAAGCATATCCTCCATTATTTATGAAATGTAAGAAAAGGGGAAAAAAAAGACTTTGATGTCTGCTAATACGGTGATAGATAAGACAGACTGTGCGCGCGCAGCGTGCAATTTTTTTTGGGGTGCACCGAAGAGCCATTTTGACCCAGGAAAATCCCTGCACACACACACACACGTTAACACACTCCTCCCTCACCCTGGTGGTGTAGGCTGCCTCTGGCTCGTCCTCCAGCACGCGTGACATGCCGAAGTCGGCCACCTTGCAGACGAGGTTCCCGTTGAGCAGGATGTTCCTGGCAGCCAGGTCCCGGTGCACGTAGCTCATGTCGCCAAGGTAACGCATACCCGACGCCACGCCACGCAGCATACCCACCAGCTGGATCACCGTGAAACGCCCGTCATTCTTCTACACACACACACACACACACACACACACACACACCATAAAACACACATAGTGTATATAAATAGCTTTATTTAGTTTGTTAACACACACACAAACAGTCATGTATGCATGAAGATACACACAGTCATAAATTATAAAACACACACACACACACACACACACACACACACACACACTCACACAAACATGTTCATGAAGTGACCATCGTTATTCTGAACACACACACAAATCCACAGAACATGCTCTAGCTGTTAAATACATTCGCTCATAAACACACACACACACACACACACAATTATACAGTATATCCATTCACGTGCTAGCTGTTAAACACATACCCTCGGAAACACACACACACACAGTATGCAGTCATGTATACATCCATACATACATACATACATTTACACACACACACACACACACACACACACACACACACAGTCATGTATACATTCATGCCCTAGCTGTTAAATACATACCCTTAGAAACACATCAAGGGATCCATTCTCCATATATTCTGTGATGATCATCACTGGCTTACCTGCAAGAGAAGACAACAATGAAAGGAGAGGATATGGCATGGGTGTGAGGTAGCGTGAGAGAGAAAGTGAGAGAGAGAGGGGGGAGAGAGAAAGAGAGAGAGAGGGAAAGAGAGGTAAAGAGAGAGGGAAAGAGAGAGAGAGGAAAAGAGAAAGAGAGAGAGGGAGAATGTTTCACAGTCTTAAGAAAAACATACAAAACGCTACAAGATAAATATGTCACAATGTACAAAATGAAAAAAAGAAAAGAAATAAAAACAAAGAAAAAGTCCAAAATGCAAAACACATGTTTTAGTCATGGGATCCAGCATTCTCCAAGAATTGTGCAAACTGCAATTTATCACCTACAGTCACACACAACACACTATTGGGACACCATATCTGCTCAAAAGATTTTAAGAGCTCTCATTGCTACGTACAAATGAAAATCAATTCACATACCAGACCTTAATGAAACCATTACAATGTCATCACTGGAAATTTGCTCAATTGATTTTTTGCAACATAGATTGCCATCTTTGTTTGTCCAAGCAGGAACTAACACATGAATCATTGCTTCTGTCTTCATTGAAAGGTTGCATTAAAGCATGGAAAAGCAGTCTCCCTTAAAGAACTAAATGGACACTAAATGGTGTGTGTGTCCGGTGTATGTGTGTGTGTGTGTGTGTGTGTGTGTGTGTGTGTGTGTGTGTGTGTTTGTGTGTGTGTGTGTGTGTGTGTGTGTGTATGTGTGTGTGTGTGTGTGTGTGTGTGTGTGTGTGTGTGTGTAGGTGTATGTGTATGTGTGTGTGTATGTGTATGGAGGTGTGTGTGTGTGTGTGTGTGTGTAGATGTGTATGTGTCCGTGTGTGTGTGTAGATGTGTGTGTGTATGTGTGTGTGTCTGTATAAAATGGCACGGCCACAGATTTCCAACTTGAGTCCACATGTAAGCTTTTCCACATCAGGGAGATAGGCATCAATGTGGACATTTATGGAATGTTTTGTTTCTTTCAGAAATTATTTCATATCATCCCCACTGTAATGATTTCATATCATCCCCACTGTAATGATTTCATATCATCCCCACTGTAATGATTTAATATCATCCCCACTGTAATGATTTCATATCATCCACAGTGTAATGATTTCATATCATCCACAGTGTAATGATTTCATATCATCCACAGTGTAATGATTTCATATCATCCACAGTGTAATGATTTCATATCATCCACAGTGTAATGATTTCATATCATCCACAGTGTGATTGTGGCAAAACAACTCTGGCATAAGCTACAGGTTACTCTCCAGTCAGATAAATCACTCTCACTCTCATGATCTTTTTGGTCCCCACGTGACCGTTTTCAGTTTTTGCGGTACTTTAAAAACACTATCGTTCATTTTCATGAAGGAAGCTTCATTGCAATCTAGAGGGGCCAGACCCTGATCACCACTGACAACAGAATCATCTAGAGAGGCCAGACCCTGATCACCACTGACAACAGAATCATCAGGCCAGACCCTGATCACCATTGACAACAGAATCATCAGGACAGACCCTGATCACCACTGACAACAGAATCATCTAGAGAGGCCAGACCCTGATCACCACTGACAACAGAATCATCTAGAGAGGCCAGACCCTGATCACCACTGACAACAGAATCATCTAGAGAGGCCAGACCCTGATCACCACTGACAACAGAATCATCTAGAGAGGCCAGACCCTGATCACCACTGACAACTGAATCATCAGGCCAGACCCTGATCACCACTGACAACAGAATCATCTAGAGAGGCCAGACCCTGATCACCACTGACAACTGAATCATCTAGAGAGGCCAGACCCTGATCACCACTGACAACAGAATCATCTAGAGAGGCCAGACCCTGATCACCACTGACAACAGAATCATCAGGCCAGACCCTGATCACCACTGACAACAGAATCATCTAGAGAGGCCAGACCCAGATCACCACTGACAACAGAATCATCTAGAGAGGCCAGACCCTGATCACCACTGACAACAGAATCATCTAGAGAGGCCAGACCCTGATCACCACTGACAACAGAATCATCAGGCCAGACCCTGATCACCACTGACAACAGAATCATCTAGAGAGGCCAGACCCTGATCACCACTGACAACAGAATCATCTAGAGAGGCCAGACCCTGATCACCACTGACAACAGAATCATCTAGAGAGGCCAGACCCTGATCACCACTGACAACAGAATCATCTAGAGAGGCCAGACCCTGATCACCACTGACAACTGAATCATCAGGCCAGACCCTGATCACCACTGACAACAGAATCATCTAGAGAGGCCAGACCCTGATCACCACTGACAACTGAATCATCAGGCCAGACCCTGATCACCACTGACAACAGAATCATCTAGAGAGGCCAGACCCTGACCACCACTGACAACAGAATCATCAGGCCAGACCCTGATCACCACTGACAACAGAATCATCTAGAGAGGCCAGACCCTGATCACCACTGACAACAGAATCATCTAGAGAGGCCAGACCCTGATCACCACTGACAACAGAATCATCTAGAGAGGCCAGACCCTGATCACCACTGACAACAGAATCATCAGGCCAGACCCTGATCACCACTGACAACAGAATCATCTAGAGAGGCCAGACCCTGATCACCACTGACAACAGAATCATCTAGAGAGGCCAGACCCTGATCACCACTGACAACAGAATCATCTAGAGAGGCCAGACCCTGATCACCACTGACAACAGAATCATCTAGAGAGGCCAGACCCTGATCACCACTGACAACAGAATCATCAGGCCAGACCCTGATCACCACTGACAACAGAATCATCTAGAGAGGCCAGACCCTGATCACCACTGACAACAGAATCATCTAGAGAGGCCAGACCCTGATCACCACTGACAACAGAATCATCTAGAGAGGCCAGACCCTGATCACCACTGACAACAGAATCATCAGGCCAGACCCTGATCACCACTGACAACAGAATCATCTAGAGAGGCCAGACCCTGATCACCACTGACAACAGAATCATCTAGAGAGGCCAGACCCTGATCACCACTGACAACAGAATCATCTAGAGAGGCCAGACCCTGATCACCACTGACAACTGAATCATCAGGCCAGACCCTGATCACCACTGACAACAGAATCATCTAGAGAGGCCAGACCCTGATCACCACTGACAACAGAATCATCTAGAGAGGCCAGACCCTGATCACCACTGACAACAGAATCATCTAGAGAGGCCAGACCCTGATCACCACTGACAACAGAATCATCAGGCCAGACCCTGATCACCACTGACAACAGAATCATCTAGAGAGGCCAGACCCTGATCACCACTGACAACAGAATCATCTAGAGAGGCCAGACCCTGATCACCACTGACAACAGAATCATCTAGAGAGGCCAGAC
>NC_137928.1:2827412-2829912 GCF_963457725.1 Sprattus sprattus
GGACTCTTAAGTCACTAAGACTTATTCACAAAAAATCGTAAGATGGCTGCAGCCGACTTGGAATTGATAAAAGACATTGCTTAAACCGTGAAGGTATTAATATTGTCGTAGAATTAGCGCGGGATGCAATGACGCCTTTAAACAACGATGTGTCCCGAAGTGAAATGTTTGGAAACATAAAGATAGCCTATTTGGCTTCGCAGAAAACGCAAATGACGACACTGGGAATCATCAGTCAGCCGTTTAATTCATCAAACTATCAACGCACTGTAGACCCCACATCATCCAACAGTTTATCCAGTTGCCTTTGGACAATCGCCAATTACACAAGATCAAAGTAAATTCCATGGCGATCGCAGGAATGTCCAGTGACGGGACACACATTACAATAATTGCCCCATCAAAAGATGAGGATGTTTTCGCCCACCGTCGCCTGGATGTACCGATAACTCGTGCATTTCAACGGAGAGCGGTCTGCAGCATGTTTTTGAGAACTTACCAGCTGGATGCCGCTGGGGTGACAGTGGCTATTGGTCCTGGGACCAGTAGGCTTTCGCTTAGGCTACGTTTCACGTTCGTTTCGCTTGAAGGGCCGTATGTGCTGATATTTGAAGTGGTCAAGGGCTGGAAATATAATAGCCTAACAGTTTGCTGGGTGCTTTAATTATTACTGCCTTGATTACATGCAATTGCCATATTTTATATTGATCGCTTTTTTTTTTCTCTTAACGTGCAAAGTGTCATTCCCGTTGGATGCACAAACTTGTCATCATGCGTGTGCATTCTGCTAACTGCACTGTCCATAACTATTTAAAATTACTTAATTTGAAGCCTAGCTTATTCTCTTATTTTCAGTTGATACAGTGGGATTGTTAGAGGGACGTCACGAATGAGTTTTTAATGAGAGAGCCTGTCAACAACCAATCACCGTCCTCACCCCTTCTAAACTCGTGCATGAGAATCGACGTCATCCATAGCAACGGAGTTTTTATCTTAAGCTTAGGAGTTTGTATTATCCTTAGTATGAGTAGGTCTCAGAGGCGTTGTGAATCACTTTTAAGAAATTACTCCTACGTAAAATGTTTTAGCGCGAGTTAGGAGCACTCTTAGTGGTAAGATAAAATGCTTTGTGAATACGGCCCCAGAGCCTCACTTGACAACTGGGGTAACTTGTCCTTTTCCCTCTCTAAAGATAGGGGGAAGGGAGGGGGAGAGAGAGAGAGAGAGAGAGAGAGATAGAGAGACAGAGCGAGCGCATGAGAGAGAGAGAGAGCGTAAAAGAATCTGAGTGTGTTTTGCAGAGGAGTCAGAGTTAGTCTGGCATCTAGGATGGAGAGAGAGTGTGTGTGTGGGTGTGTGTGTGTGTGTGTCGCGATGATTACACCCACAGGGTGTGTGTGTGTGTGTGTGTGTGTGTGCCTGTGTGTGTGTGTGTGTGTGTGTGTGTGTGTGTGCCTGTGTGTGTGTGTGTGTGTGTGTGTGTGTGTGTGTGTGTGTGTGTGTGTGTGTGTGTGCCTGTGTGTGTTTGCGCAGTGGTGTCTCGCAACTCTGCATCACCTGTAAGAAGCATTACACTCCTTCTCTCTGAATGTGTGTGACACGCTCGCTCAATAGACACACACTCACACTAACACTAACACACTCTCTCAATAAACACACACTCACACTAACACACTCGCTCAATAAACACACACTCACACTAACACACCTCAATGACCAATAACACACTACTTCGAACACTCTATGTGGATGCATGGATGGATGAACAGACAGGTACATAGACAGACAGACAGACAGACAGACAGACAGACAGATAGACATAGACAGACAGACAGACAGGTACAGACAGACACACACACACACACACACACACAGACAGGTACATAGACAGACAGACAGACAGACAGACAGACAGACAGACACACAGTCAGACAGACAGTCAGACAGACAGATGGATACCTTAGAGGCATGAAGTTTTCCCTTACCATGGCACTGCCCGTTGCGTTCCTCGTAACCAGGGTTACAAACACAGCTCCCAATCGGCACAAGCCACTCTCCATCTGCCCCGCAATGCATCCTGGGAACGTCCCGTTCGTCCGCGTTCTCCACACACGAGCCGCGCACCTCCACAAGGGAGGACGTGTCAGCCCCGGTTACCGTGTCGGGAAAACGCGCCAAGTTCCGCACCACGACAGGACACCGCTTGTAAAACACGCGCACGGAGACCAGCGCGATACACGCGCCCACATCCTGAAACGCCAAATAGAATCCTCTCCTCGTGAGCACGCCCACGTCGCGCACCTCCGTGTTGAGCTTCATGACGCGGTCGCCTATATCCACCTGCGTGAAGCTCTCGTCCGCAGCCACCGTGTCGATTTTGGAGAAGCGGCTCTCCTGGACGTAGCGCTCGCCGGTGTCGTTGTCAGCCTCGTGGTAAAGAAGGTTAAATGTTTCCTTGCAGGTGCCCGTGACCCCCGGCAAGCTGTTACAATCGCGCAGA
>NC_137928.1:2834912-2852412 GCF_963457725.1 Sprattus sprattus
AATGGAAAAGCAGTTGTCAAATGGCAATTCAATGTGCAAATGACAATGCAATCCGCAATCCAGTTTGTATTATTTTGAATAACAATTTGAATGAGCGCTTATTGCATTACATTTCATATTGACATGGTCTTTTCGACTCTTTATTCAAATGGAAATTCAATGTAGTAGCTGAACAGCGCCCCCACTATATTGCATTAGCATTTACTTGTCATCACGCTCTTTTTGTTGCAAAATTCAAATGAAAATGCAATCTGTCAGTCGCCCCATCAAGGCGGGTCCCTACCCCTATTAGGCGTATTTAGTCACGTGACCAATATCCATGACAACAACCTTTGCCGGCCATGTTGGGGTCCATGTACGGCACTGTTTTGCAGTGTTTTATACCGCTATTCTCAAGAAGCTCTTATTTTCTCTTCTCTTCTCTTCAAGTCTAACTCCACGTTTCCATTGGGACGAATTATCGGCAGGCGGTATTTCGCCTAGGGGTCGTGGTCAGAAAAAAAAACATGTTTGGCTGTCATGTAGCGAGTGTCAAGTAGCAAGCTCGGCTGCAGTGCAGCGCTTATAGCATTTTAGCAGCTATCTTCTACATTGATCTCCAATTAAAGTTTAGGCAGCAAGCTAACCATAACGGTCGAGAGCTTAATTAAAGACCTACAATATTCTGTTTGCCCTGACAGTGTTCGTATAGTATATTAACAACAAACCGAGTCGATGTAGACTTATAAAAGTTGTGTAAACACCTTAATTCACATACAAATATTTCCAGTTTTAACAGACTCCCGAGAGCCAGGATTAGCAGCTGTCTTCTACATTCGGTCTTCGGCAGTTCCTCTACGATACATTTTTCTAAAGAACAACTTATTGTTTTGAACTGTTGTATTATATTGTTTTGCACTGTTGTATTGTTTTGTGTTATGCTGTATATTTTGAGGAATACGTGTAAGCACAGTGACACTTAACTTCCCCGCAACCTTGACCACAGCAGTCACAACTACAAACGAAATCCGGAGTAGCATGTAAGAATTCATTAACTGCATGTTTTTCATGTGTGCATCCATGTTCAGTGGCAGGTGAGGTGAAGTTGAAAAGCTTTGGGTTACACATATTTCTGATAAGGGAATGTGAAGGCTGGGCAGGTTTTGAAGAACTGTCCTGTTTAGCGATCGAAGCCCCAATTCTCTCGGCTCTGTGTTTGAAAAATGAACCACCCATTGCCTGGTCTCTTGTGTCCTCCTCAATTACTTCCATGTCAGTGACAGAAAATTGTATGTTCATTTTTGATTAAAAGATGATTACTTGGCCCAAAAAAGCTGATTCTGATTCTTCTGACATTTAATACATGGACCCCATGTTGAGGTTCACACTAACATATCACGTGACTGACATCACGTGGATATTGATATGTTGCGGATTGCATTGCCACTTTGCCATTTGAATAAAGAGTCGAAAAGACCGTGTCAATATGAAATGCAATGCAATAAGCGCTCATTCAAATTGTTATTCAAAATAATACAAACTGAATTGCGGATTGCATTGTCATTTGCACATTGAATTGCCATTTGACAACTGGTTTGCCATTTGAATTGCGGATTGCATTGTCACTTTGCGCATTGAATTGCCAATTGAAAAATGCATTGCCATTTGAATAAAGAGTCGAAAAAACCGTGTCAATATGAAATGCAATGCAATAAGCGTTCATTCAAATTTTTATTCAAAATAATACAAACTGAATTGCGGATTGCATTGTCATTTGCACATTGAATTGCCATTTGACAACTGGTTTGCCATTTGAATTGCGGATTGCATTGTCACTTTGCGCATTGAATTGCCATTTGACAAATGCATTGCCATTTGAATAAAGAGTCTAATAAACTTCCATAACATAACACTCGGAAAGAACGATCTCGAACTTCGGTAAAGTTGGGAAGATATGCAGTTATCAATTATCAATAGTCTAAGTCACAAGAGAAACGTTTAGAATCATTTGACAACGTGCTAAAACTCAATTTTCATTAAAAAAAAGCCGTTGCTTTATGTGCAGCAAACTGTCCGAAGAGGGCGCAGGGACCGTCTACAAAGAACAACACCTGTAAGAGAAAAAAAAAGGTGTATCTCTAAAGCCCTGCTTACATTCAGACAGGTCCGAGACGGCCTGAATTGGGGGAGAAAGGCATTTGGGGTGGGCACCTTTCACAAAGTACACTATATTACAGTGTAGAGCTGTTTACCTAGGTTTAGTGTAGGACTGATATGTCTTCTTCATTACCACAGATGTACTTAACATTATTAGAAATGGTTGGCACTTGATTGTAAGATTGCAATAGAGAAGTGTGAGCGCTTGAACCCCAAAATACTGACTTTGGGGGCTGAATCATCTTTTATATTTTCATTTTCATATTTTATGTTTGAGGTATTTTTGAACTCAATATTATGTTCTCAAAGCCATCCCTCTAAACAATTGACTTATTAACGTATGACTTTTCACCCACTCTTCCTTTCAGATCACCTCCAAATTCTGCAACATGTTTATAATTTACCCACAGATTTGCAATCCTGCTTAAGATGTATGACTGTAAGGTATCCAAAATCGAATGTTTTCTTTTAAAGTACATCATGATGTTATGCTTTGAATCGCTGTCCTGTAGAAACCAACGTCTTGTCTTCAGATTTCTGACTGACTTCATGACGTTGCAACCTGGAATTTGCTGATGTTTAAAGGACTGGATTCTTCCCTTCCCTAGAAGACCAGCGAGTATGACATTATCGCTTCGGAGTCACGTTTGGGTCAGCTGAGGACTGTGTATTAATCAAGTAAGTCAGCATTGCCCATCTTGTAATACTTTGATTAAAGAACATGTAGATGTGCTCTATGGTATTATAAAAACATTCCATCTCTGGGAATGTTTTTCACAGCGTCATTAAGCACCAAGTTCAAGTTGTGCGCTGCACAATGAACATAGGTCGCTGGTTCCATCTCCCATATTCTGACTTGTACCCCTGAAAAAATACTGGATGGCGGGGCTAAGGTACTTAACCGAGCCCTCGGGTCGACTGATCAAATCTTTAAGTACAGGATCAGAGCCTGCCAAGAGCTCGATTATAGCAAGGAAATTCCCACTGTTTGGCAGCCCCAGTAGGCTACCTATGGCCCCTGAAATAAATGTTACACCAAGCCATAGTCAGCGTCACATTTACAATGTGCTCCAGCACCTGTCTCCAAAAGAGTGGTGCATTACGAACATCTCTCTCCAACTGCGCATATATATGGTGCCATTAAGTTTCCAGCACATGTGACATAAGATTGAGAGGATTCGTGACGTTGTATCTTCTCAAGCTAATTTCTCTCACTCTCTTATCACTCTCACCTCCTGCTTCGCTTTGACGAACACTGACCACAACTGACTCACTGCAATCATCTCTGTCCGACTCATTAGGCCTGTAACAGGAAATTGCTCGTGAAATACCTTAGTCTAAAAAAAATACTGTCACTTTAATGGCGAATGTTTGAATCTATCAGGGGCGGAGGCCCGGTCAGTTCTTCAATGTGAAAGCATATGGTTTGACCGATAAGGTTGACGTTTGAGGTTAAGTTGAGATCAAGGATGGGCCCCCCTTATGCCACTGGCCCTAGTGCAGCTGCACTCCCTGCACTCCCTATATTAATTAGATCAACTAATGGTAATTATAGAGGGTGAACTATTTCAGGTGCAAACTGATTAGAGACAACCATATTTAAATCAGGATGTTTGGTGTTTCTTCGGAGAAGGCAAATGTAAACGAGGATGAGACAGCTAGAAAAAAAAACAAGATTAGTTTTGTATGTAGCCTTACCACGCGTTATTGCGTTTGGGTTACAATTCTGATACAATGCTGGTAGTGAAGGTTATCTTAGTTTTTGGGATAGCCTATAAATATATTTGCCTCCTTTTGGCTTTCTACTAACAAGTGTGCAATCGCTATAGGGGTTTCTGTTTGTCTCTTTAAAGACGCTATGTCTGAATTAATATAAGTCTCCGTTCGTGCAATAATTGGTCTTCGTGCAGTAACTACCTATAACTACAGATGTTCTCACAGACGCAGTTTAATACATGCTGCTGCTCGAATGTGTCTGTCTCAATGCGTGAAAATGGTGCATTTAGCTGCCAGTATAATAAAAACCAGGTCTGAACTAAGCCCCGAATGATTTAAAGTCTGAGCAACGCTCATGCCTTCATGTTCGGTTACATTAAGTAAGGGTGACTGTAATAGTTTGAAATGGACATATTTTATAGTTCCCTGTGTTTTATCATCAACGAACGGTATTTTCAATCCGGTTCGCCTCGTACAATAATGTTAATCTTAATCAACGATGAAAACTATCTCAGTATTCATGATGCTGTAGTTTTTTTTGTATTTGTTTCGCCCCTGCCTTTTAAACAGCCGCCACGTATGCGCAGTCGCGCACACGAAACCGAAACTAAACTCGTTTCTTCCATTTTGTGAACACGCAGTTGAATTTTCCGGAAAGAATTACCCAGAAACTACCGTTTGTGAGTATCTCAGCATTGCATTGTGAACTGTTAATTCGGTGCTTTAACAACATGGGTTTGATATTATTACCCTCATTACTAAAATAAACGTCAAGTTTAGGTAGTAGCTGTTCGTCCCTCTCCAACCTGTTTATTAACCTTCATCCTAATACAGGCCTTGCCTAAAATAGTCGACTGTCCGAAAGATTCTGAAATGACAAGCCTGCAATAGCTTACGGCTTACGAAAACAAAGATTTTCAGCATGTTTATTATTCTGTGTATTTGGAGTTTCAAGTGGACAACGATGTGATAATGTCCTAAAGTCTATTATCCAAGGCAACTGTCAGCTACCGCCCAGTATAAGATGGAGTAGGTTACATAACAAGGAACAACAGAAAGGACGAACTCGAACTCAAACTTCGGGGAAGTTGGAAAGATTTCACAGATTCGAAGGTGTCAATAGTCTAACTCACAGGAGACACGTTGTTAAAACACAAAAGACAAATCCTTCCAACCGCAGTTATATAAACAACGAGCTACAACAAACTATCCTCAAAACGAGTATTTCTACGAACTGGACAAATAAGTACAGAGGAGTGCGCAGGGACCGTCTACAAAGAGCAACACCGAAAAGTGGACTCGTGTTGGTTATACTGTACAACAACCCTTCAATGAGCGTTTCAAAAGCTTTAAAACCGGAAGTGCATTCCAAATTCCAAATATTGGTGAACATCGTCTCTCCACTGTCCCTCCTCCCCAGAAACAAAGTGTATGGGGGTTGCCAGGTTGAGAACATTGGACCTACACCAACACACAAAAGATGCGCTCTGCGAATTAAAAACCAGCTGAATATGGATTTTTATATGCTGTGGGCGTCTCACACAGGCAGTGTGCTCTAACCTGTTAACATGGGCATCTCACACAGGGCCTAAAAAAAAAAAGTTTGGTTCCTGTTGGTTGTCAGTTGAGGTCATGGGTAGGTAGGGAATTTTTTTTTACAGCAGCAATGGATACTCCCAGCATGTTACACACACACACACACACACACACACACACACATTTGTATATGAACAAAATATGTAGTCAATACAACCTGGACCATTGGCATTGAAGACATCTCAAGCAATATTTCATTAAAACATTTAATAGTATCAACTCTCCCAATACTCTGTACAATGTATATGTACAAACCACATTTTCTCATTGTTTTTCATACGGACAGCACATGGTGACCTCGTACAACAGGGCTATGGGTTGAATAACACTGGAGTTCCACTTTAAGTTAAATTAAGGAAAATACAACTGCAGGGCCTCTTTAAACCCCTTGAACACTGCTCATTTCTGCTTGCCATAGGGTCTGGCCACAATGTGCTTTTTTCCAGCCCCAATACAAATGTGGCAGCAGGGCAAGACCGTCTTAAATTTCAATAACAGGGCTGGGCAGGTGTTGCCTTGAGGCCCGCCACAGTGTGCACAGAGATCTTGCCTCCCAAAAGGTGCCCGGTAGTAGGCCAGCTCTATGGGATCACCACACGAGAGAGACAGCCTGACCTGCACAGTAGATAAAAGTTGATGTTTGGGCTCCAGGATGTAACTCCCACATGTGAAATGGTCACCTATTTCAATACAAGCACAACCTGTCAGACAGGAGGGCTGCTATGGAACAGGATTCAGTGTCATCACATTTGTGTATCTGAAAGAACGACTTATTTAAGCATCTTTCATACATGGACTGCAGCTCAACATCCTATACAGTCAATACATAATTAAAAATAATCATTATGCATCATACATACAAACATAGAAACACAGGGAAACTAAGCTCATTACCTGAAACAGATACTGGCGTTGCCGGCAGTGTTTCTGCACCCACTCAGTGAATGCTGGATCCTTGTCTGCTTGTTGCTGGTCACTGTTGCGGGATTGATGGAAGGGAAGAGTGTGGTGATAACCTGCATGACCAAATCTTCCTCTGCATCTGTGACTGCATCTATGATCATCATTGGCTTTCCCTTCAACTTCAGCCGACTGTAGCGTCCTGCCACTGTGTCCAGCACTGGCGCAACTAAAGTGCTCCAAGCCTCAGCAAGCAGTGGGTTTTTCTCGCCCGCTTTGCGGATCTCTGCCATTGAGCTGCACCTCTTCGGCAGGTGTTCCATGTCCTCTGCTGTCTTGTCCCTCTCCAATGCACAGTTCTGCAGGCCGATTTTGAGTATAGCCATCAATCTCTCAACTGGATTCTGCCAGCTCTGGCCTGGAGCTGCTCTACAGGCAATGAGCATGTCCAGTCCTAGCATCTTAAATATTGCGATCAGACTGAGCTGAACTTTGACCAGTAGGGTGCGATGTTCTGTGCCACCATCACTGTACTTGACATGTATTGGTTTCCATTCAGAAGGGTCTTCCTGTGCGAGCCTAACTGTTGCTGCTGCATTTCTGTATGCTGTAGACTTTTGGAACACGGAGTCCTGAACCATGATCTTTACCTTGCCACTGTACCATGAACCCTCTGGCTGACAAGGGACATTGGGTTGCATGTACACTGTGGATGTGATTGATCCCTTGCTTGTCATGTCATGGTCCACTGCTGCCAGTTGGCTGGTTGAGGGCACAATTGAGTGTCGACCTCGAACACCGGTGGACACAGGCTCCCCTGGTTCTCCAACCGGGATCTTGGCCTTATCGTCCACAAATAAGTTTGTGGTACTCGTGGAGGACACAGAAATTTGCTCTGGTTCGCACTTCAGTGCTAAATATCTGAATTGAAATAAAGCTACGATAGTACTGACAGGCGAGTTCGACACCACATCGCTGGCGATGTCAGTCCACCTGTCAGCTCGGTCCACTTTGCCGGCTGCTGACACAAATGAACAAGTGCACTGCTTGACTTCTTCAAGGACATTTTCGAAAGATTTCATACCCAATCTTGCAATTTTGTTTGTCACGCTATTGCATGGGCAAACAATGGAGACCACGCATATATCCATCTTTCTCCATCAACCATAGGCCCAGGCAGTGTGCTCTATCCTGTTATCATGGGCGTCTCACAAAGGCAGTGTACTCTCACCTATTAACATGGGCGTCTCACACAGGCAGTGTGATCCAACCTGTTTACATGGGCGTCTCACACAGGCAGTGTGCTCTAACCTGTTAACATGGGCGCCTCACACAGGCAGTGTGCTTTAACCTGTTATCATGGGCGACTCACACAGGCAGTGTGCTTTAACCTGTTAACATGGGCGTCTCACACAGGCAGTGTGCTCTATCCTGTTAACATGGGCGCCTCACACAGGCAGTGTGCTTTAACCTGTTAACATTAGGGATGCAAATTATCGATTAATTCATTAATCATTAGTTGATAATCTTATCGATCGACTTTCGATTAATTGATAAGCGGCGTTTTTCACCTGAGTTTCAGTGCTTCAATAGGGCCTTTAAAAATAGGCCCTATTATTATTATATTACATTACATTATGATAATTCTATTATATTCTATTATACATTCCTCAAGTAATTATGCATTAGGAAAAGAAAGCAGAAAAGTTTTTTTATGGTTTAACAAAATCCATTCATTAATTAAAAAAAAAAAAAAAAAATTATGGACTGGCTCAGTTCTTGCATTTGAAACAGACATAAAACAAAAAAGAATAGAAGAAATTAAATAGAGCCAAACAGAATATTATTGAGCCTATAGATTATGAAGAAACTGCATCTAGGCTATTACAAGCTAAA
Organism: Sprattus sprattus; assembly: GCF_963457725.1. NCBI lineage: Eukaryota > Metazoa > Chordata > Actinopteri > Clupeiformes > Clupeidae > Sprattus > Sprattus sprattus. The sequence continues at coordinate 2,843,157 of NC_137928.1, forward strand.
TCGCCAACACAACTCTCTGAAGTTTAACTCGCGCTCACGGTAGTGAGGGATAGAGTAACTTTACATTCTTAATGACAAGCCATCAGGCAAAGGTAAGCTAGCCCGCTAACGAGCTAGGTATCTAATCATTAAGCCTGAGTGAGCTAGTCCGCTATCAAGCTAAATAGCCAACTCAACTCTTACTTACTTACTTACTCTCATGAGCCAAACTCGCGGGCACACGTTAGCGCGGGAGTAGACGGAGATATTCACATTCATAGCAAGGTGAGCTAGCCCGCTAACTCTATGAAGTCTCAGTGAGCTAGCCCGCTAACGAGCTATTAGCTAACCTGAGTTTTAAGACTATAAGCCATAACTCGCGGCAGTAAGCGAGAGAAGGTATAATACAGTGTAGCTGTGATTTTTAGGTTGACCAGGTGAACTGGTGGTGCCATGCAGGACAGAAGCATGCACGGTGTTCAAATGGTAACTGATTGAGCTAGTGGAACTATTGTATTTCAATACCGCATTACACAGAGAACATTTGTTTTCAACCGGTCTCTCGCGCTAGCGCCCTCTAGCGATTAATCGTGATTAATACATTTTGATCGAGCAACCTCTTAATCGACAATTAATCTAAAGTCGATTAATCATTTGCATCCCTAGTTAACATGGGCACCAACATGAAAATCAACAGGTAACGCAGCAACAACCCAGCCAGTGTGCCTTAAGCCATAGTAACCTGCACAGTGCAAACATGGCAGTCTCTCACTAACACCGCACAGCAGTCTAATGGATAGGGGTGGGAATCTCTTGGCACCTCACGATTCGATTCCAAATCCGTTTCATAGGTCAACGATTCGATTCTAAACCGATTATTGATTCTAAACCGATTATTGATTATCAATTCTAAACCGATAAAACGATTATCGATGCATTTCGACTTTTAAAACATTCGAGTTTGCTACTCAGAGTCTTTGCTACACTTCATTCTTTGTGTTTGATAATTAAAGAAAATCAACAGATGAATTACCTTCTTTATTTATTATTAGAGAAAAAGCTTTTCCTTGTCACAATTTTGACTTTCTATGAACAATGCAATCATTTATGCAGCTTGCATTTCAACATAAAATGGATGTTTAATTACAAAATTGATTATGAACTTTTCGAGACAGAATCGTTTTAGAGAGAATCTAATTTTTTCCCCCACCCCTACTAATGGAGATGTAACTATTATTCTATGCTACTGGGAGTGAAAATCCATGAGATGTGACAAACGAAAAATGTTGAAAATCTCACAGATAAAACAGGACTTGACAGGTATGGTTCTGGTCCAAGACACGCTTATGCTGGCGAAATCTGACCGCATCCATTGATTGTCACAAAATTGAATGATTTTAAAACGGTTAGGCCTGTATGGTTTCTATTCAACAAGATAGATGAATACTGTAGCTAGGGATGGACATGAGTCGCTCTATTTGGCAGCAGTATTTGTTTGAGGTATAGAGTGTTCAAGTCAAACTTGCAGATTCTGTCGTAGGCTATATTTCTGTCATGCTTGTTGTTGCCGAGATAAGAACCAGTCACTCCTCTGGTATGACTGATAGCGGTCCATTAGCGTGTGTTCACATTACTGCGGTATGACTGATAGCGGTCCATTAGCGTGTGTTCACATTACTGCGGTATGACTGATAGCATTACATTAGAGTGTGGTCACATCACTGCGGTATGACTAATAGCAGTACATTAGTGTGTGTTCACATAACATTCAAATAAACACACAAAGTACATGAAATAGAATAGAATCACAATGAATTTTTTCCCAATTGTTAACACACGTTTTTCAAATCAATAACGGCTTTCTCAAAACTGCACGTACACATAACTGAAAACCTCACACACAAAATGCTTAACCTGACACTCCCTTTGCAAGATGACTCTTTTCCATCAGATCTCTTAACTGTTCACAAAATGGAACCCGTGTTTTCATTTGGTACACACAGCCATACTTTCAAATGAAACACACATACAATCATTGTGTACACACAACTACTAAGCATTTGCTGCACACTACCAAGCATTTACAGTACACTTGAAATGCAAAATTGAAAACACAATCATCGAAATGGAACACACCATATGAATGACAATGACTGGAGAATGAGCCATTTCTCCTTTTGTAAAATGTCTCAGTGTAGGCCTACTTTTTTTCTGTACACACAGAGAACAGTACAGTACTGTAAACCGTGTGATACCGTTGTTCTCACAAACCATACTGACAATTTATCCTGTCTCCTGTTCGGCGGTGAAAGTGTGTGTTCTTCCTCCACGGTGTGGTTCTCTTTCAGTCCTGCAAAATACAAATACTGTGAGCACACTGTATTTTATTGATATGCAGTATTACAATTCACAAAGCAAATATATTTCGTACCTGTTCTCTATCCTGAAGGTTCTAATGATGGCAGCAACTGTGAAGCGGCTGAGGTTTGGTTTGACCCTCTGGCCAGCCTCCCTCATGCTCAAACCTTGGTTGAGCACATGGTCTACCACAGCGGCCCAAATCTCATTAGAGATGACCATTCTCCTTCTTTTTTCTCCTCCTCCTCCTTCTTCTCCTTGTCCTTCTCATCCTCTTCCTCCTCCTTGTCCTCCTACTCCTCCTCCCCCATGTCCCCGTCCTTCTTGTCCTCCTCTTCATCCTCTTCTCACTCTTACCCCCTTTCCATATCTGGTTGTCGATCTCTTCAAACTTCTCCATTGTCTAAACAAAACAGAGGCTGTGCCAATTGTGCCGAATTTTCGCTGTAATAGGCAAAAGATTAAAGTAAAGGGAGCTAGATAAAGGTTCAGATTCTGTGCAAGTATTAAGACAAAACTAAACAAATTTAGGGCCCTGACCATTTAGTGACTTATAGACAGTAAATAATACTTTGAATTCAGTTCTGTATGTAACTGTGAGCCAGTGCAAGGAACAGACAATTGGAGTAATATGCTCTCTTTTCTTACACTTTGTGACACTCTGTGTATGTCTGTCTTTCTCTCTCATTCTCCAGTATAATACCAGGAGAGGGATATCCCAGGAAAAGGGGTGTATTTGCCCCAAGATGAGTTCCAGTGAAGAAGAGAACCATGATTATGAGCATCAGGGGTAAGACAACCACAACAACAATAATAATAATAATAGATTTACATGTATTATATGTTTAATTGCCTGTCTATGTATTTGTTTGTTCGTTAATTAGTGTAGCAAATCTTTATTCATAAGCTTAAGTAAGTAAAATAAGTAAAACAACATTTAAATGGTAATGAAAAGTATTAGGTCAATTGAGACATTATGCCCAACTAAAAGCAGAATAAATGTCTGTGAGTGTGTGGGATGAAGCTCTGACCTTCCTGCTGTAGGTCTTCATTTGTGTGGAAAGTAGAATAATTTCTGTCTGGCAACGAAAGCTGATTGGATGACTATTACTATCTGAGTTTTCCCTTTTCAGATCACCACCATCAATCATAATATTAATAATAATACTAATAAATTAGTAATAATTATTATTTATTTCCTAGCAAGTTATGAAGTACAAATGAACACAGCATATGCAAGTATCTGTTGTTGTGTGCTAGCGTGCTAGCATGATTTCTGCCTGGCAACTGAAGCTGGATGACAGATAACTGAGTGTTTTTTTTGTTTTCATTTGGCTAGCTATCAGATAGTAGAACCCAACCCAGAGTGTAGCAGTAGTGCGGGGCAAATGTACCAATCAGAGATGACATTAAATTTGTGTTCATGTAATGGCCATTTGTCTCTATCAGATATTTGGCACGGTTGTGTTTTAAATCAGTAACTGAAGAACTGCAGAATGAATCTACATCCAACTGAATCTCTAAAATGAACCTGAAGTTGACTTGACATCTCTGACTGCGGTTCCAATCAAAATGGCATCATACATAAATTAATAGAGTTAAAAAAAGATGTTCAAAGTGACACTGTGGAAATATTTTAAATCAAATAGATATTTTTACGTGTGTGTGTGTGTGTTTGTTTGTATGTGTGTGTGTCTGTGTGTTTGCGTGTGTGTGTGTGTGTGTTTGCTTGTGTGTGTGGGTATGTGTGTGTGTGTGTGTGTGTGTGTGTGTGTGTGTGTTTGCTTGTGTATGTGTGTGTGTGTGTGTGTGTGTGTGTCAAGTTGTCCGTGTTTTTTGCTGTTTTGTACTTTTTCCCCCAACTTGAAAGAGGAACTGACTCATCTACTGGAGGTTTTGGGAAACTGGATTTCACTCAAAATGTAATGACTTGAGTCCCAGGCAGTAGCTATGTTTTCACTTTTCTTTCCTTGTTTACTTTCAGTTTAACAGTAGCTCGCTATTTTCTCTTGCCATTTACCTTTAGGTAAAAAACCTTTAAAGACAAACAGAAACATAGAAAACACACATGAATATCAGCAAACACACAACAGTAAACTGACACCAACATGTGCAAAATGAGTGATTTATTCAAATATAAATGATTGTACAAAATATACTGGAATTGTAAAGTCTAGTTTTTGACCAACTTAAAATGTACACAAAACAACGCAGAAATTGGTTCAAGCAAACTGCAGCAATTACGTTCCTTAACTGTTTAACCTTCAATAGTAAAGTATTAAATGCATAAACCATCACTTATACAAAAATGGCTACTGCAGCCTCACCATCACCTTATTTCTAACAGGTGTCTAACTTAGTTTACAGTTCACGGTATAGGCAGACAACATTAGCATCCCCACTTGCAACGAATGCTGCGGTTCAAAGCTATTAATAGCACAAACGCTACCGGAGCAGCGGCAGACTTTGATGGAAAAGATCGGAAGTAGGCTACATTCTCTTACCGGCTGCCTCTCCAGGTTTCAAAGATGTTCAGTATGTACAATATATTACAAGCATTGTGGTCTTCAAACAATTATTTTGTTCTCTCTCGTGCCTCCTTGAAGCTACATTAAACCACCTGTTGCTCTTGTGTCTGCGTCGCGTGTATGACGTAGCTTATTTTTGCGTTGGTTAGAACTTTGCGTCAACCATTAGTTGAGCTGGTGAGTCCTTCCGCTCCCAAATTAAAATTAAATCACTATTTTTTGTCCGTTAATTTCCTCTTTTTTTTCAGTGTATTTTCTTAAACCCTAAAGTAAAATTAAAACCAAAGTTTGACTCGACAGTGTGTGTGTGTGTGTGTGTGTGTGTGTGTGAAATACAGCTCAATTCAGCAGAAGAGTTCACAGAGATCACACTCTCCCGTACCAAGCTGTGTGTCCATAAAGAGTGACAAGTCCATGGATCTTCCACTTCGCTTAGCAGAAGGAGGTGTTCCTGCTGGTCAGATGTGAGTAGTAATGAGGAATTTCCACAGGAAATACAATCATCCACACAGTCATTTGAAGTACACCTGTATTATACAAGTGTGGCTTCATACATAAGTTAATAGAGTTAAAGAATAATCTTCAAAGTGAAACTGTGGAAATATTTGAAATCAAATAAATATTTTTACTTTTAGAGCAGTAATATTCTTTGAAATTGCATAACAAAGTATTGCAAACAAAAATAGGATTTGAGTAATTTTGACTCTAGTGATATATATATATATATTTTTACATATACTTCAGAAAAGTTTTTGATGTTATTTGTTTGTGTGTGTGTTTGTGTGTGTGTGTTTGTGTGTGTGTGTGTGCGTGTGTGTGTGTGTGTGCGTGTGTGTGTGTGTGTGTGTGTGTGTGTGTGTGAAATACAGCTCCATCCAGCAGAAGAGTTCACAGAGATCACACTCTCCCGTACCAAGCTGTGTGTCCATAAAGAGTGACAAGTCCATGGATCTTCCACTTCGCTTAGCAGAAGGAGGTGTTCCTGCTGGTCAGATGTGAGTAGTAATGAGGACTTTCCACAGGAAATACAATCATCCACACAGTCATTTGAAGTACACCTGTATTATACAAGTGTGGCTTCATACATAAGTTAATAGAGTTAAAGAATAATCTTCAAAGTGAAACTGTGGAAATATTTGAAATCAAATAAATATTTTTACTTTTAGACAGTGGTGGACAGTAAAGAAGTAAATGTAATTCGTTCCTGTACTTAAGTAACATATCTATGTATCTGTACTTTACTCAAGTATTTCTATTTGGTGAGACTTTATACTTTCACTCCACTACATTTCAAAGTGAAAATTCATACTTTTTACTCCATTACATTTAGTAAAGCCCCTCGTTCCTTTTTACCAAAGCGAATCAAATAATGAGAGGTCAAAGTGAGTTCACAATCACACCAATCAGGGATTAGCGCTATTTGCTCTGAAGTCCTTTCGGTTTTGTCAGTTTCGTTCGTTCGTTGAGCGTGAGCTACGTTGAATTCTGCAGCATTTTGAGGCTGTTTTATGCTCAAGCTTAGCCTACGCAACGCTACATAAATGATGGAAGAAACATACACAATCAACTGAGTTTCTGCTCAGGCTCACATTTAAAAATGCTTGCCTTTTATAAGGGCACAAGATGTCGCAAACTTTTATCATGCAGTTCTTGACAAACTCCCTCGGTAAAGGTATCACTACATACTTCTTTACAGTCTTCGGTGCAGATTGGTATGCTCTGCAGTTTTGTGCAATTTATGCAAAGACTAGTTCCTCTAATGAGATTTTTTTTTCTTCACGTTTTATCTGAGGTCAAGTGTTTTGTTTTTGTACCTAGGGTTGTGTAGGGAATATCACTGCTAACACTAGTCTTCAGCACAAACTAGTATAACTAGGTAAAGTGTTGTTGTTAAGTTGTGTAGGGAATATCACTGCTATTACTAGTATTCAGCACAAACTATTACAACACCAAATGCATTCTCTGATTTTGTGGAACTAGTTCCTGTAATGGTATTTATTATTCAAACATAAATCAGGAATTATGAGTTTAAGCGTAACATAGACAGACAGATGTGGTATAGTAATAGTAAAGGAGCTTATGTTTAACTCCACATTGTTTATAACTAAATGTGCAACTAGGTTACAAATAAATGTAAAATTAAATAATTGTTCTCTTGTATTTCACAACCACTTTGTCTTACCTAATGGCAATAGATAGCTTTCAATGTTTTGTGCTTATACACTTTTAAATAGACAAATGTAAGACACTATTTAAAGATTGGCATTAGTATTTTCATCTTATATCAGTTGATTGAGCCTGAGCTTTGATGTGAAAATGATAAAAGGCCTTTAAAACCATAATTCATTAAGGTACTTTTACTTTTAATACTTAAGTATATTTGAAGGCAAATACTTTTATACTTCTACTTAAGTGGAAATTCAAAGTGCATACTTCTACTTTTACTGGAGTAATATTTTACACCAGGTATCTATACTTTCACTTAAGTACGTAGTTAGTGTACTTCGTCCACCACTGCTTTTAGAGCAGTAATATTCTTTGAAATTGCATAACAAAGTATTGCAAACAAAAATAGGATTTGAGTAATTTTGACTCTAGTGATATATACAGCCGCGGAAAAAATTAAGAGACCACTTCAAAATGATCAGTTTCTCTGGTTTTACTATTTATTGGTATGTGTTAAAGTAAAATGTACATTTTAGTTTTATTCTATAACCTACTGGCAACATTCCTACCAAATTTCAAATAAAAATATTGTCATTTAGATCATTTATTTGCAGAAAAATGACAATTGGTCAAAACAGCAAAAAAGATGCAGTGTCTTCAGATCTCGAATAATGCAAAGAAAACAAGCTCATATTCATTTTTAAACTACACAATACTAATGCTTTAACTTAGGAAGAGTTCAGAAATCAATATTTGGTGGAATAACCTTGATTTAAAATCACAACTTTCATGTGTCTTGGCATGCTCTCCACCAGTCTTTCACATTGCCGTTGGGTGACTTTATGCTACTCCTGGCGCAAGAATTCAAGCAGCTCGGCTTCTTTTCATGGCTTGTGACCATCCATCTTCCTCTTGATCACATTTCAGAGTTTTTTTTATGGGGTTCAGGTCTCGAAATTGGGCTGGCCATGACAGGGTCCTGATCTGGTGATACTCCATCCACACCTTTACTGGCCTGGCTGTGTGGCATGGAGCATTGCCCTGCTGGAAAAAACACTTCTCAGAGTTGGGGAACATTGTCAGAGCAAAAGGAAGCAAGTTTTTCTTCCGGGACAACGTTGTACTTTGCCTGGCTGAGGTTTGTAAAAGACCATATGGATTGAACCAAAGCCGACTGGAGGGTCTCCTAGTTCGTCTTCTCTGATGAGTCCAATTTCACAGTAGGTGCAAGACTCTGTGGCTTGTAGGCCTCTCCAGGTCTCCGTCTAACCATCAGACGACCATGTGTTGGGCAAAGCTGAAAATTGGACTGCTGAGAAGACGAACTAGGAGACCCTCCAGTCCGCTTTGGTTCAATCCTTATGGTCTTTTACAAACCTCAGCCAGGCAAAGTACTAGTGTTGCACCGATGCCATTTTTTGACTCCGATACCGATACCGATACCTGGCTGTGCAGTATCGGCCGATACCGATACCTACCGATACCACTCTGTTTGAAATTTGAAAAATATATATATATATTTTTTTATTTTTTTTTTATCAATGGTTTGGTCCCATGTATAATACTAGTGTAACAGTAAGAAAGTCAAATTACATTTCTTGACAGTTTCAGCACTTCAGACATAACTGAGGACTAGTCCTCTATAATTGATGGTTTACCTTACTGAGCAGCACAGTGGCTTTTCTGATTTTGAACACAATAGAGTTAAAGTTTGGTCAGTTCTTTTTCTTTTTCTTTCCCTGTATTGTTTCTTTGTGTGTTTGTTTTGTTTGTGGACCAAACCATTGATAAAAAAAAAAAAAAAAAAAAAAAAATTAAAAAAAAAAAAAAAAAAAAAAAAGTATCTGCACTATTTGTTGGTACTCGCCGATACCGATACCACCATTTTAGTGCTGTATCGGGGCCCTATCCGATACTGGTATCGGTATCGGTGCAACACTACAAAGTACAACGTTGTCCCGGAAGAAAAACTTGCTTCCTTTTGCTCTGACAATGTTCCCCAACTCTGAGAAGTGTTTTTTCCAGCAGGGCAATGCTCCATGCCACACAGCCAGGCCAGTAAAGGTGTGGATGGAGTATCACCAGATCAGGACCCTGTCATGGCCAGCCCAATTTCGAGACCTGAATCCCATAAAAAAACCTCTGAAATGTGATCAAGAGGAAGATGGATGGCCACAAGCCATGAAAAGAAGCCGAACTGCTTGAATTCTTGCGCCAGGAGTAGC
>NC_137928.1:2857412-2917412 GCF_963457725.1 Sprattus sprattus
TAAACGGCCCGTTGGTCTTTTTAATACGGCCCGCTGAACTTGTCCAAATATTATTATTATTAAATTAAATTACATTTTACCTTTCCCCTGTAAGTCCCCCATTTCCCCGCTAGATGGCGCATGATCTCACAATGCATGTGTGGGCCGTAGCCCCATTTTCAGTTTTTTTCTTACATTGCTGAGTTAAATACGGTGCTCCCTTGTCCTTTGAGCCTTTCTGTTAAATGAGTCGATCACGGAAACGAAAAGTGGACAATGAGTGCCGAGTGTTTAACACGGAGTGAACAACAAAATACTTTTTCACTGGATTCCAATCGAAGGCTGCAGACCCGTCGCTATGGGCGGGCCTTGGGGGGCCGGGCCCGCCCTGAGACTCGGTTGGGCCCGCCCTTGACGAACGAGCCTGTCAGTCACCTAATACAAGTTAAAAATGAAAATGCAAATAATCGCGGACTATACCGATTGACCGTTCGCGAAACTCGTTCCTAGAAAGGCCCTCGTTCAATCCTACCTTAGAGAGAGAGTAGGGTCGAACAACTTTGAGGTCTGAGCTGCGCAGCATAGTTAAACATTGTGCCTAGTGGACTTCTAGATCTGACACAAGGTAGGCTACCCTGAGAGATACCATGGAGGCGTCGTTTCCCCCCGCATTTTCAAAGTCCAAAACACAGGAGGAAAGGTGCCGGCTGTGGATTAAACAGTGTGGGAGACCCCATTCAGTTACGATAGTTATCATACCTAGCGATAGCGTATTTCGCTAGACAGCTAGTTAGCTGCAAACACACATGTGTAAATGAAGCATCTTGCAGTTAGCTAGCTAGCGAAATTCGCTATCGCTAGGTATGATACGCTATCAAGGTATGCACAAGGCACAACCTGAGCGCAATAACCTGGCGATTTGATACAAAAGCCATAGCATTACATCAGGATCAACATTGTGTCAACAGTGACTGTGAAATACTAGCAGCAACATGCACACACATCCCTTGAAATATAACGTTACTAGCAGGTATCCCCACTGCTACGTTACGTTACTGTAGATTGTTACCATCCATCCTAAAATTTGTGTCACTGTATTATAAGTTTGCTTGGTTGGCTACCTGCTCAGCTGGCTTATTTATTAGCTTGTGATATTCTAAATAATACAGTATGTCACCTTTTTGTACCGGAGTTGGATTATAGGTGAAAAGTTTACCTGTACTTCTACTAATAATACCATAGGCCAGGGGTGGCGAACCTGAAGTGCGGCTCGGCTCCAGCTCGAGTGCTCTCACTGACTTTTCTCTTGGTGTACAGAATTTTCATTTTGTAAAATAAACATCTAAAATGCATATTTTGCACGCAATATATTTGGAAATACAGACAAAAAGCTGTCCGATTTGAATGGGGTATTAATTCATGTTTATATTGTTATCACGCGATCTTGAGAGGTGTCTTCAAGGAACGTTAATGTTCCAAACATGAAACATTCTAATGTGTGCACCCAGTCTCAGAGAGTTACTAGCAGTAGCTACTGAAAGAATGCCATGGATCCAGCAAAGCGTAAAGCTAAATGCAGTCTGTTGCAGAGAATGAGTCCTCACATTTATGTGGATGCAAAGGGTAGTAACTAAGCTAAGCTTTCTCTCCCAGGTCAGGGTCCTGCTTCACACGCATCCAAAACAAAATCTCAGCAGATGTCTTCAATACGTTTATTTTTGTGCCATATTTTAAATCAAAATGTGTTAATTTCTCCTCCTAAAACCCACTAGAGGACACTATTTAAAGGGTTATTTTCCCAAAAATCTTATGGGGGAGCATGCCCCCAGACCCCAGTGGCGGTCCGTGCATTTCACGACTAGGCCTTCAGCGATGTCCTACACGATGTTAAACTGAGTGAATCCACCTCCTAATACCATCATTATGACGCCATGGCTCTCGAACCATTATATTTATACAGAAAGGCAGTTTATAAGTGAGCATTGCATCACCATAACATAGTCGAGTACAACAGACTTTATTCATATTTCCGGAGCATTTAAAATCAATACGTATTAACAATACATTACGAGTAGTAAACTCTCAGTTATATGATCGCTTGAATATAACTGTCACAACTTAAAAATAAAAGGCGATTTTCAGGGATTAGTCTACAAAGTTGTATTAAGTCCACCGAAAGTAGCCTTTGTGAGCTTTAACAAGTTTGTCCACTAAAAATCGCATTGTCCCACCTGCAAAGCAGTTTCATTAAACTTCCCATCCTCACGATATCCAGTTTTTCTTGAAAGTTCCGTCTAGAAAATGCCGTTGTAATTGTATCAAAAACTGGAATGATCAAGTTGGTGTAAACTAGTTTATTTGAGTTGGTTAATGTAATTATATTCAGTCTTACCAATTGAAACAACTAGCATAATAAGCATTGAAACCGATGTACGTCGTTAGCCAGCTAAACTGAGCACTGAAGCACTGCACCGGTCTGCCTCAGTATCCAATCAAAGGACGTTTACGTGTCACGTTCAACGCGAGGGAGGAAAGAAATCTTCCGGGCCTTCTAGAAGGCCCAGTGTCGCCAACTCGAAATCTGATTGGTTGTCACAACTGTCTGTTTCAGTTCATTCAACTTAAATTAACTGAAACAGCCAGTTGTGATAACCAATCAGATGTACACGGGCCTTCAATGTGAATTCTGAAGGCCTCAGGGAAGAATTCTGTTCTCAGGGAAGATTTCTCGGAGCGTGGAAACACATGATAGCTGAAATATGATTGGATGAAAGCTCTAACATAAATGAACAACGCTGGAAGCTATGAAATGAAGATAATGGACTATGGGGAATAATTTAATACATATTTATGAAAAGAAAATATTAAAATTAAATTTATTTTATTACATTTATTGTCTGATGATGTTTAGGCCAGCAGAGAAGGCCTTGAAGGCCCTGACGGACCACCACTGCCAGACCAGTGTTTTGCTGGGTCACAAAAAAAAAAGGAAAAAAAACGTGCCCCCCCAATGCAACGTAATGCCCCCCCGCAAATCAGTGTCTGGCGACGGGCCTGGAAGGCTGTATGCCTGATATGCCGAGAAACTGTCTCGGTTTTCAAGGAGTACAACATCAGCCGTCACTAAAGATACCTTTGTTTATTGTTTCCATGGTAACATGAGCCATCTCAGAAAAATTCGCTTTCCTGTCGGCAATTTCTGATATGCAGCACATGAAGGTAGGAGAACGGAGGGTAAAGAAGATGGTGCATGATCTTTGTCATGCATATTTTCAAATTGTGCACATGTAAAACAATATATAAATATATTTGAATGTTTATATTTCACTGCTGTAAAAATATTTGTCTCAATGATGGTCAATTATTATTAGGTAAAGAAGCAATATTTCGCAATTCCTATAGTGCATTGCAAAGCCGTATGGAAATTACCGGTAGCTCTGCTAGCGTCTGGCCCCCAAAAATATTTTTTTTAATTAAATGAAGTGTCGACTATAAAAATCCACGTCGACCATTTTTCACAATCGACGTCGTCTATTTTGTCTAATCGTTGCAGCTCTATGCCGCACAGAGCCTGCGTGGCAGCTCAAACCTGTTAACAGGGGTTTTCCTGGGTCAAAATGGCTCTTCGGTGCTCCCAAAAAAAAAAAAATTGTCTGTGTAACCTATCAGCAGAAATCAATGTTTTTTTTATAGTTTTTTTTAACATTTCATAAATAATGGAGGCTATGCTGGTTATCATTTTGCTTCCACTTTAAATTTAAAAAGATAGGCTAAAATATTGACAATAGTCCAAGCCCCATGGTGCTATCATGTATGGTTCAAAGATTATCAAGGTTTACCTCATATATATGCAAACTACTGAAATCTATATTAATAGAATCTAGAACTAACCAGTGGTCAGAAATGGAACACACGAATTATGAAAGTCAAGTTTATCTATTATTACTATTCATGTTTATTATACAAACCTACATACCATTATTTTCACCAATGGAGGCTGCGTTGGAAATCGATAATCAAACTTTTGAGTGGAAATTTAATGTGCATTTGTACAGGTGTATTCGTGCACGTCGGGCTGGCCCTCGCAGTGGAACGACAGTTTTCAACCGTACCGGTTTATCAATAATAAAATTTATATTATTATATTCGAGATGCAACACAAACGAGTTGAGCTTTCATTGAAAAACCAATGCTGTTGTCTGCCTTCCCGAGGCCCCGTGTTCTACTGGTACTGGTTCAAACGCGTAGACAAATCAAGTAATAGCCTACACCTGTGTAAGTTCTCAACATAGCAGATATTTTAATAAATTGAAAGCCATGAATATTGAAACCGCCGACTGATGAAGTCAGGATGCATCCGCAGGTCGAGTAATTAAGTGATTGGCAGCTGGCCGCTCTGTCCATTCGCGCACCTCACAGTTGCGTATAGATCAGACTTATCTACTCGATTACTATTGATCAAAACAGAACGAGAGTTCGGCTGTAGCCTACTTGAAACATACTATTCACAACATATTCGCTGACGTGCATTGCATACATGATGAATTGCTCACAAATCTGCTTAAAACAACTAGTGAAGTTTTTTTAGAAGAATATTTATGCCATATACAATAAGTGACTTTATGTAAACACCACTTAATGTAAGCTGCCTAATTATTTTGCGCAATGCTAGCATGACTCTACCGTAATTCGATTTTTTAACCAAGGTACCCTATTGTACCTATTGAGCCTGTTGATCGCGACCTGTTTACAAATCTGGTTAAAAAGATAAGGGTGAGCTGTTATTTATAGATAATAAATATTTCCCAGGCATCTAATGGCTTACAGCTACATGTAAAGCATCTAAACGTACAGAGTAAGGTAGGTTGAATGCTAAATCGGCAGCCACCAGTCTTTGGATAGCTCTCATAAGTCAGTTATTGTATATATGGCATTAATAGTATTCTTACCATCACACATAGGATATATAGGTTCACACACGCAGACTGCTTAAATAAAACTCTAAGCCTACTATCAAAGTATTGTTTTTTTAAGATAATGTAGGCAACTGCTAGCTAGCTAGATAATGTATGCAACTGTTCGCTAGCTGCTTTAAAAATAAAATCAAACTAACGTGACTAACGTCTGGCAAATTTGGAGAAGCCTCTGTTCAATGATTGGCTGAGGGGGAATGTAAATAGTAAAGAAGTTCAAGTTCAAGTGAGGTAATTGGTTTGGGCGCAGGCCTCAGATGTTTTCATGATGTTTGATCAGTCACGTTACGACATGTTTTTGTATTGTTCATGTTCGTGCAATTTGTTTAATAGCCTTGCAAATAAATGCTTTGCTACCTGTTAAAGGCCAAATCCTTTCATGTGATGATTTTTACATGTCATTTATATTAGTTCACACAAACACTCCATCCATCTGTTCCTGGCCCGGCCCCTCTGTCAAATTTAAGAACCCATTGTGGCCCGCGAGTCAAAAAGTTTGCCCACCCCTGGTATAGAATGTATAACCGGTCATGTAGACGGACAAAACTATTTCATTGACAATGCTAACCTTCACATTGTCATTAGCAGCTAAGCCCCCCTAAGGGTGAAATCCACAAGCTGATCTTAAGAACCATTTCAGTATATTTTGTAGGTTTTTACAAGTGTAATAGTGACCATTGCAGTTTTTCTTTACATATCCTTCTGATAACGTTGAGTGTGTGTGTGTATATGTCTGTGTCTGAAATACAGCTCAATCAAGCGGAAGAGATCACACTCTCCTACCCCTACCTGTGTGTCCATGAAGAGTGACAAGTCCATGAATCTTGCACTTCGCTTAGCCGAAGGAGGTGTTCCCGCTGGTCAGAGGTGAGTATTAATGTGGACTTTCCATAGGAAATACAATCATCCATACAGAAGAACACCTGACGAGTAAAAGTGTACTAAATGTTTCTAATGATGGGAAACACCAGGCTGGAAGGTTTATACATTATTAAATGATCTGCATTTTTACCAAGCAATGTCTGAGCCAATTGTTAGAGGTCACGGCACGGAAGATGAAGAGTTATATGAATGGTTTGTGATATCAGTTAATAACGATCAGTTTATAAATATAATAAACACACTCAAAGATGAGAGGGGAGCATGAGAGAAGTTGACGGAAGAGAGCCCAAACATTCTAAAACTCTATAGTCTTTTACCTAAAGACTATAGACTATACATTTGCCACCATATATAGACTGCATTCCTGCTTGATCGATAGTGGTGTGCAAACACTAAAGTTAAACTGATATTACAGTAAACAAGTTATTTAATATTTGATCTTGGTTTCACACACAGATACCAACCTGTAAATGTGGAAATGCAGCAGATCTACAAATCCCATTTTAAGAATACGTTTCAGTGTCTGAATGAGGGAATCACAAATCAGGGAAACCCCATACCCCTCAGTAAGATCTACACAGAGCTCTACATCACAGAGGGGGGAAGAGGAGAGGTCAATGATGAACATGAGGTCAGACAGATAGAGAGAGCATCCTGGACAGAAGCAGCACAAGGCAGGCCAATCAACTGCAGTGACATCTTTAAACCCTTATCTGGACAAGACAAAACCATCAGAAGAGTACTGACAAAGGGAGTGGCTGGTATTGGAAAAACAGTTTCTGTGCAGAAGTTCATTCTGGACTGGGCTGAAGGGAAGGAGAATCAAGATGTCCACTTCATAATTCCTCTCCCCTTCCGAGAGCTGAACCTAATGAAGGAGAAAAAGCTCAGTCTGGTGGATTTCATTAAGCACTTTACCCCCAAAATAGGAAATCAAGCAATCACCAGTTCAACGCACAGAGTCATGTTTGTCTTTGATGGTCTGGATGAGTGTCGACTTCCTCTAGATTTCCACTCCAACCCGAGGTGTTGTGATGAGACAGAGCCAGCCTCAGTGGACGTGCTGCTGACAAACCTCATCAAGGGTAATCTGCTTCCCTCTGCTCTCCTCTGGATCACCACCCGACCTGCAGCAGCCAATCAGATCCCACCTGAGTTTGTGGACCAGGTGACAGAAATAAGGGGATTCAGCGACCCACAGAAAGATGAGTACTTCATGAAGAAAATCAGTGATGAGAAACTGGCCAGCAGAACCGTCACACACCTGAAATCATCCAGGAGCCTCTACATCATGTGCCACATTCCAGTCTTCTCCTGGATTACCGCCACTGTTGTAGAGAAAACATCAGATGAATCGGGGAGTGTAGAAATGCCAAGGACTTTGACCCAAATGTACACACACTTCCTGATCATTCAGACAACCATAAAAAATGAAAAGTACACAGTCAGAAAAGAGATAGATGAAAAGATGATTTTCAAACTGGGGAAACTGGCTTTGCAACAGCTAGAGAAGGGCAATCTGATCTTCTATGAGGAAGACCTGAGAGAGTGTGGCATTGATGTCACAGAAGCATCAGTGTACTCAGGAGTGTGTACTCAGATCTTCAAAGAGTCTGGGCTGTACCAGGGGAAGGTGTTCAGCTTTGTGCATCTGAGCATCCAGGAGTTTCTAGCAGCTTTATATGTGTTCATCTGTTTCAGCAACAGAGAGAGAAACATGCTTGACCAACAGCAAACCTCTCAGCTCTCTGCTCTGTTCAGAGCTGCAACAATTCATGACCTACACAAGACTGCAGTGGATCTGGCCTTACAGAGTAAGAATGGACACCTGGACCTTTTCCTCCGCTATCTTCTGGGCCTCTCACTGCAGTCCAATCAGAATCTCTTAAGACACCTGTTGCCAAATACAAGAAGCCAATCACAGAGCTCAGAGCAAACAGTCCACTATGTCAAACAGAAGATCAGAGATCTGAATAAATCATACAGAAAGATCAACCTGTTCTATTGTCTGAATGAGCTGAATCACCATGCTGTAGTGGAGGTCATTGACAGGAGCTCAGGAACTCTGTATGTGGACATACTTTTACCAGGAGAGTGGAAGACTAGCAGATTTGAGTTTAAGATTTCAGAAGAGCAGCTGGATGGGTTTGACCTGCAGAACTACATAAAGACACCTGAGAAAGATCTGACTGAACTCCTCAGTCCCGATGAAGTTCTGCAGAAGCTGGTGTCAGTGGTCACATCTTCCACATCAGCGATGTGAGTAAAACCCTGTGTGTCTGTGTGTGTGTGTGGGTATTCCTATCTGACTTCTGTGTGCGTGTTGTGTGTGTGTGTGTGTGTGTGTTTGTGTGTGTGTGTGTGTGCGTGTGTTATGGTGTATGAGAGTGTGTGTGTATTGGTGTCCCTGTGTGTGTTTGTTTATCAGTGTGTGTGTGTATCCCTGGGTGTGTGTGTGTGTGTGAGAGAGATATTGAGAGGAATTGTGTGAGTGTGTGAAAGTGTTGGTGTTTCTGTGTGTGTTTGAGTGTCTGTGTGTCTGTGTGTTTTGTATCTCTGTATGTGTGTGCGTGTGTGTGTGTGAGTGTATGTGTTAGAGGATTGATGACTAATATTCAGATGCATCATGATGTTTCTCCCAGGCTGGTTGGCTGTTACCTGACAGAGAAGAGCTGTTCCTATCTGACCTCTGCCCTGACCTCAAACTCCTCAAGTCTCACACAGCTTAACCTGAGGGGCAATGGGCTACTGGAAGACTCAGGCGTGGAACTTTTATGTTCTGCTCTTTGTCATCAAAACTGCAAACTGGAGAAACTACAGTAAGCATCATGTGTGTGTGTGTGTGTGTGTTCGTGGGGGGGGGGGGGGGGGGGGGGATTGATGATTAATATTCAGATGTATCATGATGTTTCTCCCAGGCTGCAGTGGTGTAACCTGACAGAGAAGAGCTGTTCATATCTGGCCTCTGCCCTGACCTCACACTCCTCAAGTCTCACACTGCTGGACCTGAGTGGCAATGAGCTGCTGGGAGACTCAGGAGTGGAACCTTTATGTTCTGCTCTTTCTCATCAAAACTGCAAACTGGAGAAACTACAGTAAGCATCATTTTATGTAGAATTTGTGTGTGTGTGTGTATATATGCTGTTTTTTTCTTTTGTTTGTTATATGATAGAGCTTCAAGAGCATCTCGGCCATATACACTAAGTGTGTGTGTGTGCTTGTGTGAATGTAAGTGTCCTTCCTTGCAAGAAAGTCGAGGAATTGTATTAGAGTATTGCTCTAGCCTACAGGGGATCCCCCCATCCCCCCACTTGTCTGTTCCAGTTGGGTGTCCCAGAGGTGAACTTTTCCCCCGCGCTCCCTACCCTTCCCCGTTTTCACACAAAGATCGCACCTTCCTAGCAAGCAGGGGCGCAAGCAGGAGCGCCTGCAGCCGCAGGGGGCGCCAATTCGCCAATTCCCCACACAGTGATATGATAGATAATAGAAAACCGCTTCGCTGCCCAGATTATTATTGATTTATTTACTTGGTCGTGCCGCCCCCCACGTGATTTGAAAAAGTGCCGCCCCGGGCCACCGCCCGGGTGGCCTGTGCCTAAAACCGCCACTGGGTGAGGGGTAAAGGATTTATGGTTAATATTCAGATGTATCATGATGTTTCTCCCAGGCTGGATGACTGTAACCTGACAGAGAAGAGCTGTTCCTATCTGGCTTCTGCCCTGACCTCACACTCCTCAAGTCTCACACAGCTGGACCTGGATAACAATAAGCTGCTGGGAGACTCAGGAGTGGAACACTTATGTTCTGCTCTTTCTCATCAAAACTGCAAACTGGAAAACCTATGGTAAGCACCATTTCATGTAGTATTTATGTGAGTGTAAGGGTGTGTTTGGGTGTGAGTAAGTGAAATATAAATAATATGGGGATAATAAGAGATTTCTAGTTTAATTAATTGTATGTATGTTGGAGTTTCTTCCTTCTGTGGTTATATGACACAGAGCTTCAGGAACATCTAGCATGTTAAAATATGTGAGCATCTCTGAGTGTGTGTGTGTGTGTGTGTGTGTGTGTGTTTGTATCCCTGAGTGTGTGTGTGTGTCGGTTAGAGGATTGATGATTAACATTCACATGTATCATGATCTATCTCCTCTTTCCTGACATCACACTGTGTGTGGGGAGCTGTGTGTGAGTGTACCTGTGTGTAAGATTATAAAGGATTAGTGATATTCAGATATATTATATATGGGCCATTCTACCGAATTTGTGTAATATGCAGTCGCTCAACAATAAAAACTATTTACAAAACAATTAGGTATTGAGTCATAGATATTTACTAAGAAAATGTTATGGTCTATATAAACCCAATGCATTAAATGAGATAGTGATAAGCTAAATATATACAAAATCATCATTTGTAGGGTACTTTCTATTGGGAAGTAGCTGTCCCCAACCCTGACATCTAAATTTCAATGCCTGTAAATAATACTTTTAAATTTTTTTTCAAAGATCTTTATGATTGGGTTAAAACAGAACTTGGAATATTTAGATTTATTGTGGGTTTAATTTTTAAATAAATAAACTATACTCAAAAAATGATGTCCCCAGTTTTCATGTCACTACCGAAACACAAGAGTTTGAGTCCATTGGCTGAGCCTGTGTTTTAGCCGCGACCCTGCATTTTAGTGACACTGCATCCCTGTCCCTCATGGTTGAATGGTTAGTAGCTAAATCCCATAGTTTTTATATAAATGTGCTCCAAAGTCTGAAAATCGATGTGTAACCTTAAGAATTGTCACTACCGAAACCCATATTTTCTTCAGTTAAATAAACCTTTTGGGGTTTCATGCAAAATCTTATGTTTGTATGTGTGTACACCTCTTCAAAGATTTGTTTGCAAGCCGTGTGCTTGCTAGAATTCTTTATTTATGCTTAAAGTTACCTAGAATTGTCACTACCGAAACAGTCACTACCAAAACATATGGTAGTGACCTGATGATTTCGGTAGTGACAAAATGAAATGGTAAGTAGTTCAATCCCATCATTTTTAAATAAATGTGTTGTGTGGACTAAAGGGCAGCCCAGAGCACCTTTTGGAAGATTTTGGGAGAGAAATGAACATCCATCCATGATCCATCCATCACTACTGAAACACTGGATGTTTTGTAAAAAATTAAGTATATTGAGTAATCAACAAAAATGTTATGATACTGATTGGATTAATGTATGTTCAATTTCATCAATCAACAACTCTGGAATCAATATGATCAGTATGTTGCATTTTACAAAGAAATATGGCATTTAGATTTTGATGAATTGTATAAACTGAACTTGAAAATTTGGTAAAATTTAGATTTTTATGGATTTCATTGTGAAAACCTTCAAGAAATATTTGTAAAATACTCTTCAGAGAAGGGAAGGAAACACAATCTGAACAGGTCAACAATAATACTTTTTTACTATAGTAAATGTGATTTTTGGAAGAGGAAAAACATTCCAACACATTCTGAAAATTCAATATAAAAATTGACTGTTCTTTTACTAGATATGCAGTGATGCCAACTCGTACGAATTGATCCGTACTAATACGAAAATGCGGTGGAAATACGGCTATACGAATATGATGACTCATTCATACGAATTTGGGGATGTTTTTAATTTAATAGAATATTTGCGGTAACTCGAGAAATAAGCAAACGTGTCATCATTTGGCCTCCTGCTTACCAACACGGAGGCTGCCATTGTTGCTTACATTAATTGCCGTAATAAGCTTGCGCTGACTGGTCAATATTATAGCTGCAGCGACACGGAAACCAATAGGGAAGGTCGGTTCATTGTATCTTTATTTTAAGTGCGCACATGCGTTTGGGAATGTGTTAAAACGTCTACAGATTGCTTTATGAAGACTATTGACTTTCAATGTTGATGGATGAAGTTACCTTATCGCATCTGCTCTTAGTTTACAAATGGCCACCAACAGATTTGGGTAACTTTCTGTGATGTTTTTTATTTTTTTTTAAATCAACTACTGCTTAATATGGAACCCCAATGAACGAATATTAAACTAATGATCAAGAATAATACTTTTTGACGATATATTTTTCTAACATAAATACGAATGGTTAACGCAGAATTTCCATCGAATCAAGGTATGTTTCTCTCAAAAGATTGAGCTAAATGAAAAGTAGGGAAAAGACTGAAAATGGAAGAGACATTTGTTGACATCCCCATGGCAACAAACTGACACGAGCACTGCTGCTGTCACTGTTCTTTTAGGTTTCGTCTAGCAGTACATTCCAGTATTCCTTCTAATCGAGCTCTCTTCTTACTTCGCTCAATTTGTGTAGACAATGATCCGTCTTTTGCCTCACTGGGGGTTGCCATAAATACACTATGACAGCCGAATTCACGTGATTAAGAAAACTCAAACAGTGATCCTACAAATAAGTCTATGTTTGTAGGCTGAATGCCACAATATTGTTTCTTTTACAAGTACATACTAATTTTGCCTATGTCACCCACTACGCCAGTACAGATTTCACTTAAGGAAAAATACTAATTTACTGGGGAAAATACTAATTTTGAACCATTTGAGTACAGATTGGCACACCACAATGTTGGCAATACTGGATATGTGTACTTTAAATATGGTACAATATACATACGGACAAAGTTTTGGGAATTAAACATAACAAAATTCAAATTATTTCCGACCTGACTTTGCACCAATTCAGTAGAATGGCCCATATATATATATATATATATAAAACACATATACATATATATATATATATATATATATATATATATATATATATATATACACACACACATACACACACACACACACACACACTGTATATATGCCTATAGAACTGAAGCTCTCTGTAATGTTGCTCAAGTAGTTTTACTGTTTGCTTTCTCACTAGTAAAACACTGCGATGTAACTGTAGGAACAGCTCTTCTCTGTCAGGTTACAGTAATGCAGTCTGAGAGAAACATAATGACATAGAAATATATATATATATATGTTCCTACAATTACATCACAGAGTTTTACTAGTAAAGGAGCAGACAATTAACCTACTTGAGCAACATTACAGTATGTTGGTGCTTTCCGTAGTGGTTGAATGGCACAGAGCTTCAATTGTAACTAGGCCCATATGCACTGTTCAGCTGTGTGTGTGTGTGTGTGTGTGTGTGTGTTTGTGTGTGTTTGAGAGAGAGAGAGAGGGTGTTTGTTTGTGTGAGTGAAATACTAGTAATATTAATATAAATTTAGTTTACTTCATTTTATGTATGTGGAGTTTTTTCTTTGGTTATATGAGACAGAGCTTGAGGAGCATTTAGGCTGTGTAAATATTAGTGCTGTCAGTTTAACGCGTTGTTAACGGCGTTAAAGCAAACCCATTTTAACGCTGTCAATTTTTTATCGCGCAATTAACGTTCTTTTTCCATCCCAAACTGTGTAGTAGGCTAACGTTACGTTTGAGTGAATGGTGAGCACAATACGGCGAAATGGATGATAAAAAGCTTCTGAATAGAAAGTTTACCTTTAAAAGTTGGGTTGTGCAAAAGAAGCAAGCATCACTGTTGTCTGAAAATGTCAACAGGCAGCTGGTTGGAAAGCACAGAAGTAGTAGGCTTACCTTTTATTGGTAACCTAACTGTTACGGTTCATTGTTTTTGAACTAAGAGGCCTGACTTCTATGTTCACAGCAAACTTGAAAAAAAGAAAATATTAAGCCATGGTTTAACTGCACTATAGGCTGAGTCCTTGTTTATCTGAAATGTGCACTTTATTATTTTATTTTGTACCGCCCTGTTTGGCAATGTTGTTTTTCAATAAAATAAAACGTTGCATAAAGCAAGCCAATCCACTTTTCCATGTTGATAAGAGCATTCAAATAAAATAAAAATGATGGAAAAAAATAATTGAAGGGACATTTAGAATAGATAAAAATGTGCGATTAATCGCTATTAAATATTTTGACAAGTAAATATGTGTGTGTGTATTTGTATCCCTAAGTGTGTGGGGGGATAGAGGATTGATGATAAATATATATTAAGATGTATCATGATGTTTCTCCCAGGCTGAATGAATGTAACCTGACAGAGAAGAGCGGTTCCTATCTGGCCTCTGCCCTGACCTCACACTCCTCAACTCTAACACATCTGGAGCTGTGGGGCAATAACCTGAGTGCATCAGATGTTGAGCAGCTCTCTGCTCTAAGGAAGGACCCCCACTGTAAACTGGAGACACTAAGGTGAGTCTTTATAACATGAGACCCAACATGGATTTTCCTTTCCCCAACCGCTTTTTCTTTTCATGCCTATTTTTTCCTCAATTCTCTGTCTGGTCATTTGATTTTTGTAAAATTACTCCAGTCATTAAACTTATATTAAAGTAACTCCAGTAAGAGTCATAATACTATCTCATCTTAGTGTGTCTCAGGCTCCCATGCCCAAGGTCACAGGTTCAAGCCCAGTAAGGGACTGTTTAACAGTAAGGTTTATCTGTGGAAAAGGTTATAAACACCATTAATGGAATGTGCAGCCATCTCTATTGGTCGAGCCAATGGACTTTTTAGCTCCACCCTTACTGTTTCTGCTACATTGTGTCTAATTTGTGAATGTGTTGATCATGGCTGCTGTTACTGATGTCAGAATACAGCAGCCCTCTGTCTCTCATGAAGTCTGGGTTACTAGGAGACAGTTGTCATGGAGACTGGTGGGTTGTTGTGTCTTTTCCCTTGTCATACAGATGGTAAGGTTTCTTTACATTACAGATGTGAGCTGGATGGAGTCTGTGGTCCAGAAGAGACTGATAGTTGTATTATCTCCTTTATCCTGCAGATGGCGTAAGTGAGCAGCAGTGTGTAGAGCCAAGGCCCTTAGCTGGATGGGGTCTGTGGTCCATGAAGACAGGGTGGGATCCAGCACACACACATCAGCATCTCTCCTGCAGAATGTCTGGGGAGGAACATGAACATGTTCTCAGCTTCCAGCATCACACAGCAAACAGCCTCTTCCTGAGGGGAGCTAAAGAGTGAGATGAATGGAGAGTGGAGGCGTGTCCATCAAGTCACTTGCCTACAGAGTGCTTGCTAGTTCTGCTCCCACCTACCTAAATGCTCTTGTAAGGGTAAATGTTACACCCAGGATGCTGCGCTTGTCTAGTGAGCGTCGTTTGGCACTGCCGTCTGTGCAAGCACGGCAATCCAGACTATCATTTGTAGTTCCACGTTGGTGGAACGAACTGCCTAGCACTACCAGAGCAGGGGCATCCCTCTCTACCTTCAAGAAGCATTTGAAGACCCAACTCTTCAGAGAGCACCTCCCTTCCTAACTGGCACCTTGACTAGTGCTTAACGTACAGCAGTTACATTCCTGCACTTCTTTTTCTTTCTATCTTGGTTTTCCATTTCTTATGTAAAGTAGTATGTATTGTTACACCAGGTTCTCATTGCTCTTAGCTTGACTGTTCTCTCCCTTGTACGTCGCTTTGGACAAAAGCGTCTGCTAAAAGACTAAATGTAAAATGTGTCCTGATCAGCCAGAGATGATTGACAGCATGCAGCATGGACTCAGCAGACAGAGCAGGACCAGTCTCTCTCAATCATGTGCACACATGGAGATATGGACTGGTGGGGAAACTGTAGGATTATCCATATCTGTTGTATAAATAGGCTACCTGGGATTTGTTATTGTTTTGTGATCTATAAAGCCATGTGGAGATGTGGTCTCAGATCAAAGCTGTATGTACATACATACCCGTGTATCAATAATAACAATATATCATCTGTTACACCTGCACCTATTTGTTACCGTAAGAATGTAACCATATCTAGATGTGAACTCTAGTGGGGCGGGGGAGTTAAGTAAGGGATAATGTATTGTCCGGAGGTCATTATAATGTAATATACATGTAACCTGTAAAATGTATTTAATTAACATTTCTGTAACGTTTAATGTGGTGCCCTGGTATCAAGTGTGGTGCCCTGGTATCATGTAAAATGTATCTATCTTCGCAGCAGTGAATTATCAGGAAATATTCACCGGCAAACGTTGGGATAGCCCATTTAAAATCAACGGTACTTTTTGGAACATTCTGAAGAGCCGTATAATTATGTATATTATTTGTCATCTTTTAGTCTCTCTCAATCATGTGCACACATGGAGATATGGACTGCGGGGCGGGGGGGGACTGTAGGATTAAGCAATAAGCCCCAAGAGGCTGTGGTTTGCGCTGATTTTAGAACAGGTAAGGGGAGTTGTTAGGCACGACGCAAAGCTTATTGCTTTTCTAAAACTGTTACTACAAATATTTGATATGGTTTCATTAAATAAAAACAATTCAATTTAAGAAACAATAGTTTAATGATAAACCGTCATTCTTCCGCCATTACAAAGTATAGTTCCTAAATAAATCGTTGCCATGCAACCCTTGAAGCAACGCAACAGCCAGATGGCAAATTTGCCTTGCCATTCGCTGCGCAGTAATATGGAATGTTATCATAGAATGTTATGAGGTCAAATTGTAAGGTTATGCTGGATTTTACAACGGCTTTTAGCCAATCACAATCAAGGATTTGAACAATCAGTTTTAGAATTATCCATATGTGTTGTGTAAATAGGCTACCTGGGATTTGTAATTGTTTTGTGATAAATGTAGTCATTTAGGAGATTTAGACTATTATTGAAATTGTATGAATATCTGTCAAAACCTGTGGGCTGTCAGTGTGTAGTTAATGTACACTGTCTCTTTAAGAGTTTTTGTTTATCAATGATGTCATCAACCCCATATCTATAGTTCAGGAATGTATTAGTCGATGGAAAGCCAAGAAAAAGACTCATGTACTTTCATGATATTGTTACTTAACATTTCATGCCTTTGGATTCACTGTTGGTCCGTCAGTCTGAACAATAGTCTTAAAACAGATTGTATGGCCATATGAATTGATTTAATGTTAGATTGAACTTTGAATGTGCAAATTGATATTACATATGCTGGTATCAACATAAGCTCACCATAAGCTCCATTGTCATCAATTTATCTTAACTGCACATCTTAGTTGTTAAGGTGCATTGCAAAGCGTTGACATACCTTATACTCAAATATCATTTCATGTTCTTTTTTATTGATGTATTGAAGTTCATAAACATATGTCGGTTTTACCCTACTTCCTACATCTTATTAGACTGATGTGATTAATTTGATAAAATATGGCTAAAGCCCCAGTGTTGTTTTTCTTTCAGAAACAAACACTCTGCAGATATATACATACAGACCCCCCCCCCCCCACACACACACACACACACACACACACACACACACACAGTACTCGCATACACACACACAACACATTCAAGTGAGTATGGATGAGGTCACAGGTACAGGTAGAGTTAACATATTTCGGAACCTGTTTGAGAAAGAGTAACAGACTCAGTCTGAAGGCACACAGTGTTCAGCAGGATACTCTCCCAAATGTTTGACAATGCTCCAGATCTATGAGACGAAGAAAACGCATGACTGTGTGTTTAAGAGAGAGATAACGCTTGACAAACAAACAGGTGAGATCATTTGGGGACGGAGATACACTGTATTGACTTAATTATGGTGTCCTCACTAGACGAGGTGTTAGTTTGGGTCTTGGCGCTCATCACTGTCCTATGGTCCCTCTGATTGCAGGGGTCTGATTGCATGGATAGAGGGACGACTGTGTCCACCAGACACAAACATCGCCAGCCATGTAGTCTGTAGTCACTCTCTCTCTCTGGAACCTCTAGTACCCCTACAGGGGTGGGCAATTCATTTGCCCCTACAGAGTCCTATTTGTCACACACACTTACATGCACTCTCTCACGCAAATGTGTGTGTGTGTGTGTGTGTGTGTGTGTGTGTGTGTGTGTGTGTGTGTGTGTGAGTGAGTGAGTGAGTGAGTGAGTGAGTGAGTGAGTGAGTGAGTGAGTGAGTGAGTGAGTGAGTGAGTGAGTGAGTGTGTGATGATGAGCAGAAAGGAGCAGTTTTAGCTATGAGAGGAATATGTTGAGGATGGATTTGTGTGAGAGAGATGATGTTCGATTGATGGTGGTGTGTGTGTGTGTGTGTGTCAATGGTGATTCATTTTCTGGTGATGGAGGAGTGTATGTGAGTGTCTGATGATGGAGGTCTGTGTCTGATTAATTGAAGGGCAAAAATAAAGCAAACATAAACTTAATTTACTTCCCTCAGTTAAGTCAGCTTCCAGTGATCCGGTCCTTTCAGGCTTGGCCTTAATCCTTCTCCCTTCCTGTTGTGCTTTACTAAGCGCATCTGCAAGCACTCCCGTAAGCGCTTCCGCACTCGCTTTAAACACACGTCAGATGCTCTCGGTTCTCTCTGGCTCTCTCTCACACAACAGGCACCACCTGTCTTAACTGCTCTCTCAATTGGGTGCCTTAAGCACCTACACCTGGTTGCCTGCTGCATTGTGGGAGCTGTAGTCATTGGCCCGGCAGCCATCTTTGTGGTGTGGCAGCCAGTCCTCTAGGGGAATGCCACACCCCTCAGCAAGCTGGCCCATCGTGCTGCCACAACACACATACCAGCTGGAGCGTCTCTGTCTGCACTCATACATATACCTCACTTTCTTATAGAGTTTTGGACACATAACATGATCACACACACACACACACACACACACACACACACACTCGTTCTCTCTCTCACACACACACACACACACACACACACACACACCCATACACTGGAGCATCTGTGTCTGCACTCATACATGTGCTTCACTGTGTATAGAGTATTGGACACATAACATGATCACAGACTCACACAAACACACACACACACACACACACACACACACACACACACACACACACATACACACACACACTCACACACACAAACACACAAGCATGCACACATACACACACTCAAACACACACACACACAGTTACACACAAACACTCTCAGACACACACACATAAACACAAACACACAAACACAGCACATTCAAGTGTGTATAGATAAGGTCACAGGTAGAGGGGAGGTATTTCAGAACCTGTTTGAGAAACAGTAAGTTACAGACTCAGTCTGAAGGCACACAGTGTTCGGCAGGATACTCTCCCAAAAGTCTGACAATGCTCCGGATCTATGAGACAAAGAAGGAGAAGGACTGTGTGTTTTAGAGAGAAATAACACTTGACAAATAAACAGGTGAGATCATTTGGCGTTCTCTCTACATGTATGTGTGTGTATGTGTGTGTGTGTGTGTGTGTGTGTGTGTGTGTGTGTGTGTGTGTGTCTGTGTGTGTGTGTGTATCTCTGTGTGTCTATGCCTCAGTGTGTGTATGGGTATCCAAAAGTCTGACAATGTTCCGGATCTCTGAGACAAAGAAGAAGCATGACTTTGTGTTTTAAAGAGATTGCACTTGACAACGAAACAGGTGAGATCATTTGGGGATGAATATACACTTAATTGACTCATTTATGGTGTTCTCTGTGTTCATGTATGTGCTTTTATCTCAGTGTGTGTATGGGTATGCATTTTATAATTCATGGAAAAATGTGTATACTTGTATTTTTGTGTAATTTGATATGCTTATGGTGGATGTGGATGTGTTTTTATGGTTATGCATGTTTACTTGTGAGTTTGAACATTTAGAAATATATAACCTGTCTTCAGGTTGAACCAGTTTATCAAGGACCTGTTTTTCTACATGTCAAGCTGAAATAGACGATGGTCTTACAAGGCTGCCAGATTAAGTTTTCACTAATAGAAGATCTTAGAATATTTTCCTTCTGCTATTAATGGAAATTAAAAAACAATGCTATATGACTGTATGATTTGGCCCATGGTGATATCAGAATATGTGAATGTGAGTGTCCAGATGGTGTGTTAATGACTAGCCATGCCATAGACATCAATGCTGAATGTGTTCATGTTTGATTTTCGTTTATTTGGTTTTTAAAACACACTGCATAAGAGCTGCATGAACACCACGTCTTGAACAGACTCCCAAGGAGCACAAACCAGAGAGAGCTGCCACACCCCCACAGACACACACAAGTCATAGTAGGGAGAGGGCAGGTAGTGCACTAGTAGTCCCTGTCCACTAGAGTGCAGTAAAGAGCAAACATGAAAATTACTATCTAAGGTAGCTACATCGTTATCTTTGTGTGTGTGTGTGTTGTTTTGTCTCAGGAATAGTTGTGTGTAAATAATTCAGCCTTTAAGTATGAGTAGCCTATGTGTGTTTCTGTGTGTGTGATTGTGAGAGAGGGAGAGAGAGTAGGACAGAGTGGGTGGGCATTATGTGTAATGTGACACAGACACACACACACACACACACACGCACACACACACACACACACACACACACACCCACGCAGACACACTGATACGTTATTTTAAGAGAGCAGTATTTCTCTCTCCACTAGACGAGGTGTTGGTTTGAGTCTTGGTGCTCATCACTGTCCCAGGGTCCCTGTGATTGCAGGGGTCTGATTGCATGGATAGAGGGACGACTGTGTCCACCAGCCAAACACCGCTGGTCATGTAGTCTGTAGTCACTCTCTCTGGAACCTCTAGTCCCCCTAGAGTCCTATTTGTCATACACATTTACATAGACACATGCAGACTCTCTTCCCAAATATATATAACACACACACACACACACACACACACACACACACACACACACACACACACACACAAACACACACATGATCCCTGATTAGTAAGGCAAGGCAAATAAAGGTGCAGATTATGTGCAAGTATTACAAAGACATAGATAAAGCCAACTGATTCATTGAAGGCAGTGGAAACTAAGGTAGTTTTTAGCTTCTTTTTAAAACAGGTTAGAGTTGGGGCAGATCTGATCCCCATGGGGAGCTGGTTCCAGCAGCCGGCAGCATAACGGCTAAATGCCATCTCACCCTGTTTAGTTTCAGCTCTGGGCACCACTAGCTGACCAGCTCCTGTAGATCTAAGAGACCTGGCAGATGTATAGATATATATACAGTATACACATGTTTAGGGCCCTTTAAGTGACTTATAGACAGAAAGAAATACTCCTTATTCAGTTCTGTATCTAACTGGGAGCAGGTGCAAGGGCCTAATAATTAGAGTAATATGCTCTCTTTTCTTAGTTTTGGTTACACTTTGTGACACTCTGTCTGTCTGTCTCTCTCTCCCATTCTCCAGTATAATACTAGGAGAGGGATATCCCAGGAAAAGGGGTGTATTTGCCCCAAAATGAGTTCCAGTGAAGAAAAAAAACATCACAATGAGCCTCTGGGGTAAGACAACAACAACAACAACAACAACAACAATAATACTAATAATCAAATATTTACATATATTATTTGTTTATTTATGTGTTTATGTATTAGTTTGTTTGTTAATTAGTACGTCTTTTTTCATAAGCTTACGTATGTAAAATAATTAAAACAATGTAAATGGTAATAAACGGCCCTTTGAGACTTTATGTACAACTAATTATATACATTATGCACAACTAAAATCAGAATATTTGTGTCTGGGAGTGTGTGGGATAAAACCTTCACCTTCCTGCTGTAGCTCATTTTTGTGGAAAGTAGCATAATTTCTGCCTGGCAACGAAAGCTGATTGGATGGAAGTATTACTATACGAGTCTTTCCCTTTTGACACAATCAGTAATAATAATAATAATAATATAATGCATATTATTTATTTGAAAGCAAAAAGTTACTAAGGACAAATGAAGGTAGAATATGCAAGAATATCTGTAGGTGTGTGCTGGTATGATTTCTGCACGGCAACGAAAGCAGAAAATAGAACCCAACCCATAGTATAGCAGTAGTGCATAGCAACTGGACCAATCAGATGTATTGGCCATTTGTCTCAATCAGATATTAATCATGGTTGTGTTCTAAGTCAGTAACTGCAAGCAGAATAAAACTGAATGCAACTGATTCTCTAAAAATGCTAACCCATCTATAATTTTAGACTACTTTTAGCTCAGCTGATAAACACCAATAGTTATGACAATTCTGTTCCGAACTATTTTCTCAGACTTTAGCTGCTACAGATCTCAAGTGGAGTTCAAACAAACAGAGCTGTTCCTTGACATTTTGACATCCCTAGAGTTGAAAAACAATTTGGTAATAATTTTATATTTGGTTTACACACAAATTGGACAATCACCCTAGGTTTTTTTTGTGTTGGTCTGTGTGTTTGTGCGTGCGTGCCAAATACAGCCTCATCCAGCAGAAGAGATCACACTCTCCTACTCCCACCTGTGTGTCCATGAAGAGTGACCGGTCCATAGATTGTCCACCCCTCTTAGCAGAAGGAGGTGTTCCTGATGGTCAGAGGTGAGTAGTAATGAGGACTTTCCACAGGAAATAAAATTCCTTTAAATAATTCCTTGAAATCGCATAACATGTTATGACAAAGGATTGAAGACAAAAATAGAATTTGGTTAATTGTAGTGATTTTGATTTGTTTTAGATGTACTGCTGATAACTTTGTGTGTGTGTGTGTGTGCTGTGTGTGTGTGTGTGTGTGTGTGTGTGTGTGTGTGTGTGTGTGTGTGTGTGCGTGTGTGTGTGTGTGTGTGTGTGTGTGTGTGTGTGTGTGTGTGTGTGTGTGTGTAATTCAGCTTCATCCAGCAGAAGAGATCAAAGCGATCACACTCTCCTGTAGATGTACTGTCCATGAATCTCCCACTTCGGTTAGCAGAAGGAGTTGTTCCTGCTGGTCAGATGTGAGTAGTAATGAGGACTTTCCACAGGAAATACAATCATCCATTTAATCATTTGAGTTACACCTGAAGTATAAAAGTGCACCAAAGGTGTTTGACTTGTCTACTATGCTAGATATTTATAGGAGATGGACGGTCCAAGAAATGTTAAATATATATTTAGTTTCTAGAATCTGATGGCAGCCAAAATGTTTCCAAAAATGGAAAAAAACAGGTTGGAAGCTTTATACATGTCTGAACTCCATGGAACATTAGAAAGCCTTAGGCCCAGGCACGTGCACAGACATTTTGGGGGGCAGGTGCTCAAAAAAAAAAAAGGGCACCCATCACCAAAATTATTAATGAAATTAAATCTATAAGTCTTCCACTCCCTTAACGTCTGATACATCAAATGATGTCTGGGGTGCCTTTTTTCTGTAATTGGTCCACCTCAGCATGCTTGTGCATCAAATCTGAACTTGGGGAATACTCCAGCCACCCATTTTTAGAAAACCAATGCTTTTGGAATGACCGCCCTTCATATTTGTTTTGGAGGAAAAATTCTGGTTGTCGTCGTAAAACTGGCAAAACGAAGAGATACATAAATATCACGTTAAACAATGTGGGAAAGGATAGCATGACCCCGAGAGCTAGCATAGTTTACCTGCTATTTTCTAGCTGTGAATTCTCGTGACATTTAAACAAACATTCAACATACTTTCGAAATTGTTTAAACGGCATTTATACAACACAAAATATGCACTTTCAGACAAATAATGTAATTAAACCTGACAAACGTCAGTAAACAGCTGGACAATGCTTTGAAATCAAGTTAGTTGTCTGTTTATTTTTTTAGGAAACGTCGGACCAGTCCGGTTTTCAGACGTATTGTTTTCAGCGGCACTAATGTTGTTAATTTATACAACGTCGGGGGATTGCACAAACACCGTCATTACCTGTTTGTCTGATGCAGGTCAGTGAAGAAGAAGGCTGCACCTGTTGGCCTGCCGCTCAACACTGATGTGGGGGATGAGGAGGGAGGGGGCTTGTGAGCACCGCAGAAAATAGGCAAAGAACACTTTATTCTATGTCTATGCCGCGGAGCATGTCGAGGCGAAATTCTCACAAGAACTCCAAATAAATGCCCCCTCAGATATCAAAACACATTTGGGGAAATTGATGGCGAGAGACTAATTTGTATTCTAGAAATATTGATGATTGAAAAAAGAATTGGTCTCCAGAAAAAAAGGGCACTCTTTCTCAACCAGGGCACAAGGGCTGGTGCTTGAGCACCAGTTGGGGTCTATCTGTGCACGTGCCTGCTTAGGCCCAATCCCATTTCTAATCTCTACCCCTACCCTTACCCCTACCCCTTTGCCCTCGCTTTTTCAAACGGAGCCATAACGAAGGGGTAGGGAACGCTAGCCCTTCGAAATGGGATAGCCCTTCAACAATTACGTACGTCATCAGTACGAAGCGTCAGCTGTTACGTTACCGGAGAGCGACAGCTGTCACTCACCAGATATAAACAAACATGACGCCTGCAGCTGTTATTTACACAATGCAACATTTCATCAAACAAGTTTTAAAATCATGAATTACAAAGAAAATACTTTCATTTGTGTGATGCTTTCCCTGCTGTTTCCGACATTTTTAAATGGACTCGCGCGATGTTTGTTCTTTAATGATCACGGGTTTGCAATGCATTGAGGGAAATCAGTCTACCCCTCCGTTTGAAGTGTGCCCTCGGAAAATCTCCGTTTGGAGGGGTAGAAAGCGCTTCCCCTTCCCCTACCCCTCTGTCTTAACGTGAATTGGGATAGCACTACCCCTACACGTGAACGCGCAAAACGGAGGGGAAGGGGAAAGACGAAGGGGTAGGGGGTGAAATGGGATTCAGCCTTAGAGTGGTAGACATTGCGGAAAATACAATGAATTACTCTCCATTAAATTAGTAAATGGCCTACAGTATTACTAAGCAGTGTCTTAGCCAATTGTTTAATATCATGTCACCACTCAAGGGGAGTTAAATAAATGGTTATTAATGATCAATTATTATTGATCAGTCTATTAACATAAACAGCAATAAGAGGAGATGCCCAAACAAAGACAGAAGAGAGGACACTGCAGCAGACACAGCAGAAGATGAAGAACAAGAAGAAGAGAAAGAGAGCCCAAACACTCTAAAGTGCTTTGTTTTGTACTTGAAGACCAATTGTTATGCATTCGCCACCAGCCAATCCCCTAAAAATAATGTTCTCCTAAGCAGTTACAGTGGGACTAGATCAATTACACAGCTATGGCAGGTACTTCAGAATGAAACCATGATCAGACTACTGACCACTTCAGAAGGATCAATTCAAGACCAAACATGAATATGTTACATTCGTATACATTTTAACAGAAATTGGAAAAGACCAACCTCCTGAGGTGTGTGTGTGTGTAGGTGTGTGTGCATGTTTCTGTGCAGTGGAAAAACAAGTCATTAAAGTGACATAATAATAATCTGGAGCGACAAGCACAAATCCAGCAGCCCTCCTGTGTCATGAGGTGAAATGTAGCGAGAGTGAGAGAGAACGACTGCAGAGGAAATATGAAGCAAGTCAATTAATCAGCAATCACATGAGAGAAGAGCATTAGGGGGACACAGGGCTGATGGTAGTCTATAAAAAACTCTTCAGACAGAGTGACAGTTATATAGACTACATTAGGGGGAAACTCTTCAGACAGAGTGGCAGTTATATAGACTACATTAGGGGGAAACTCTTCAGACAGAGTGATAGTTATATAGACTACATTAGGGGGAAACGCTTCAGACAGAGTGGCAGTTATGTAGACTACATTAGGGGGAAACTCTTCAGACAGAGTGGCAGTTATACAGACTACATTCCTGCTTGACTGATAGTGCTGTGCAAACTGACAATGGAGTACGTTATTTAATATTTGTTCTTGTTTTCACACACAGAGACCAACCTTGTTCAGTACATGTTGAAATACAGCAGATCCACAAATCTCATCTTCAGAAGAAGTTTCAGTGTCTGACTGAGGGAATCACAAAGCAGGGAAACCCCACACCCCTCAGTAAGATCTACACAGAGCTCTACATCACAGAGGGGGGAGGAGAAGGAGAGGTCAATGATGAACATGAGGTCAGACAGATAGAGAGAGCATCACGGAGAAGATCAGCACGAGGCAGACCAATTAACTGCAATGACATCTTTAAACCTTTATCTGGACAAGACAAACCCATCAGAACAGTGCTGACAAAAGGAGTGGCTGGCATTGGGAAAACAGTCTCTGTGCAGAAGTTCATTCTTGACTGGGCTGAAGGAAAAGCTAATCAGGATGTTCACTTCATATTTCCTCTTCCTTTCCGAGAGCTGAACCTGATGAAGGAGCAAAAACTCAGTCTGGTGGAGCTTATTCAGCATTTTTTCCCTGAAATTACAGATCCAAGGATATTCACTTCTTCAGAGCACAGATTCATGTTCGTCTTTGATGGTCTGGATGAGTGTCGACTTCCTCTAGATTTCCACTCCAACCCAAGGTGTTGTGATGTGACAGAGCCAGCCCCAGTGGACGTGCTGCTGACAAACCTTATCGAGGGAAATCTGCTTCCCTCTGCTCTCCTCTGGATCACCACTCGACCTGCAGCAGCCAATCAGATCCCTCCTGAGTGTATGGACCAGGTGACAGAAATAAGGGGATTCAGCGACCCACAGAAAGAGGAGTACTTCAGGAAGAAAATCAGTGATGAGAAACTGGCCAGCAGAACCGTCACACACCTGAAATCATCCAGGAGCCTCTACATCATGTGTCACATTCCAGTCTTCTGCTGGATTGCCGGCACTGTTGTGGAGAAAACATCAGATGAATCAGGGAGTGTAAAAATGCCAAGGACTCTCACTCAAATGTACACACACTTCCTGATCATTCAGACAAGCATAACAAATGAAAAGTACACAGTGAGAAATGAGAGAGATGAAGAGATGATTTTCAAACTGGGGAAACTGGCTTTCCAACAGCTAGAGAAGGGCAATCTAATCTTCTATGAGGAAGACCTGAGAGAGTGTGGCATCGATGTAACAGAAGCATCAGTGTACTCAGGAGTGTATACTCAGATCTTCAGAGAGGAGTCTTGGCTGTTCCAGGGGAAGGTGTTCAGCTTTGTGCATCTGAGCATTCAGGAGTTTCTTGCAGCTTTATATGTGTTCCTGTGCTTCAGCAACAGAGAGAGAAACATGCCTGACCAACAGCAAACCTCTCAGCTCTCTGCTCTGTTCAGAGCTGCAACACTTCATGACCTACACAAGACTGCAGTGGATCTGGCCTTACAGAGTAAGAACGGCCACCTGGACCTTTTCCTCCGCTTCCTTCTGGGCCTCTCACTGGAGTCCAATCAGAATCTCTTAAGACACCTTCTGCCACAGACAAGAAGCCAATCACAGAGCTCAGAGGAAACGGTCCAGTGTGTCAAACAGAAGATTAGAGATCAGAATAAATCTGACAGAAATATCAACCTGTTCTACTGTCTGGATGAGCTGAATCACCATGCTGTAGTGGAGGTCATTGACAGGAGCTCAGGAACTCTGTCTGTACACATGCTCTTACCAGGAAAGTGGAAGAGTGGGACATTTAAGCTTAAGATTTCAGCAGAGCAGCTGGATGAGTTTGACCTGCAGAAGTACATAAAGACACCAGAGGAAGATCTGACTGAACTCATCAGTCCTGATGAAGTTCTGAAGAAGCTGATGCCAGTGGTCACATCTTCCACATCAGTTGGGTGAGTAAAACACTCTGTCTGTGTGTGCGTGTGTGTGTGTGTGTGTGTGTGTGTGTGTGTGTGTGTGTGTGTGTGTGTGTGTGTGTGTGTGTGTGTGTGTGTGTGTGTTTGTGTGTGTGTGTGTGTGTGTGTGTGTGTGTGTGTGTGTGTGTGTGTGTATGATATTTCTTAGTTTTTAAGTTTTTAAGTTTTTAAGTAGACATCACATCGTCAATATGGTAAAAAAAAAAAAACACATATTCCCCGAGTTCCCTGGTTGTCAGTTGACAGCACATCATCAAATAGTTGACTTTTTTCCTGGTAATTGAACTGCCCTGATAAGAGAAAATTTCTCCTAAACTGAGAGTGGAGCAAACACTCCAGCCTGCACTTCATACCTCACATCAGTCTAACATGCATTGAAGATGAATCACTAAACAGCATATTACACCTGAGTTGTTTAGTGTTTTCTATGGGTTTCTTAACTTTTTTTAAGATTTTATTTTGGCCTTTTATGCCTTTAATGGATAGATTAGTGCAGAGTTGGACAGGAAATGATAGGGAGAAGAGGTGGGGAGTGGACAGGAGAAATGGCTTCGGGCTGGACTTCATGATGATAATAATAATTCAAATTTTTATAGCGCTTTTCTAATACCCAAAGACGCTTTAGGCTTAGGTTTTAGGCTTATTCTGAGTACGCAAGATATTTTTTCATATTATACATTTCCTGTAAATATCTTTAATGCTAGGCTAGATTTTATGCCAAATACAGTATATCACATTTTATATTACAAAGTCCAACAACTGTTTCTTTGAGTTATGGTGTGAATGCTAAAACTGGCTGGCACTGTTATGCTCTCCCCTTAAGTTGCCTAATAGGGATACAACACACCACCACTAACCCCTGAACCCTGTAGGACACTAACCCTAACCCTTATAGGGCAGCAACACACCACCACTAACCCCTGAACCCTGTAGGACACTAACCCTAACCCTTATAGGGCAGCAACACACCACCACTGACCTCTGAACCCTGTAGGACACTAACCCTAACCCTTATAGGGCAGCAACACACCACCACTAACCCCTGAACCCTGTAGGACACTAACCCTAACCCTTATAGGGCAGCAACACACCACCACTAACCCCTGAACCCTGTAGGACACTAACCCTAACCCTTATAGGGCAGCAACACACAACCACTGACCGCTGAACCCTGTAGGACACTAACCCTAACCCTTATAGGGCAGCAACACGCCACCACTGACCTCTGAACCCTGTGGGACACTGGACCCCTCTGTTGGTCATGGTATATCATGATATATGATATTGTTTCTCCAAGGCTGAATGAATGCACCCTGAGAAAGAAGAGCTGTTCCTATCTGGCCTCTGCCCTGACCTCACACTCCTCAAGTCTTAAACAGCTGGACCTGAGGGGCAATAACCTTCTGGGAGACTCAGGAGTGGAGTTTTTATGTTCTGCTCTTTCTCATCAAAACTGCAAGCTGGAGGATTTACAGTAAGCATAATTTCACACACATAATCTCACACACAGAATGTCAGTGTGTGAGTGTGTGTGTGTGTGTGTAAGAGAGAGAGAGAGAGAGAGTGTGTGTGTGTGTGTGTGTGTGTGTGTGTGTGTGTGTGTGTGTGTGTGTGTGTGTGTGTGTGTGTGTGTGTGTGTGTGTGTGTGTGTGTGTGTGTGTGTGTGCGTGCGTGTGTGTGTGTGTGAGTGAGAAGAGGATGTGTGTTTAGTATTCAGATGTATCATGTTGTTTCTTCCAGGCTAGGGGGCTGTAACCTGACAGAGAAGAGCTGTTCCTATCTGACCTCTGCCCTGACCTCACACTCCTCAAGTCTCACACAGCTGGACCTGAGGGGAAATTATCTTCTGGGAGATTCAGGAGTGGAACTTTTATGTTCTGCTCTTTGTCATCAAAACTGCAAACTGGAGAAACTAAAGTAAGCATAATTTCATGTAGTGCGTGTGTGTATGTGCATGTGCGCGTGCGTTTGTGTATGTGTTTAGTTAGTGTGAGTGTGTTAAATTCTAATTATATGAAGGTATTTTTAGTTCAGTTATTGGATGTAAGTTGGTGTTTTTTCTTTGATGGTTATTTAAGACAGAGCTTCAGGAGCATCTAGGCTGTTTGTGTGTGTGTGTGTGTGTGTGTGTGTATGTATGTTTGCATCCCTGAGTGTGTGGGGTGATAGAGGATTGGTGATTAATATTCAGAGACATGCTTATGTTTCTCACAGGCTGGTTGGCTGTACCCTGAAAGAGAAGAGCTGTTCCTATCTGGCCTCTGCCCTGACCTCACACTCCTCAAGTCTCACACAGCTGGACCTGGGCTACAATAAGCTGCTGGGAGACTCAGGAGTGGAATTGTTATGTACTGCTCTTTGTCATCAAAACTGCAAATTGGAGGAACTACAGTAAGTATCATTTTCTGTAGTGCAAGGGTTTCAAACTACTGGCCAGCAGGCCTGATCCGGCCCGTAAATTGATTTCATGTCAAATTGTATTACACAGCTCCTCAGAATGTTGAGAAAAGTTCTATTGATTTGAATGGGCCACCCAAACGTTAACCGCTGGGTTTTGTACTTCTAATTCACATCTTTCAGATCATTCCACAAGTAGTCCAGTAATTTAAAATCTGCAAGTCAGCAAGTAATGGGTTGCTACGCAACACCTAAAACTTTCAAGCTATATTTGCGTGAATAACTATTTTTCTTCACGAAATGGCAACAAAATCATTAAAAATAGACATTTTGGAGGAATGTCTTCTATCGACAAGTACCGAATAATGGTGGGATAATTTACAGTACGGTGGTTATTATCACCGAGTGTGTGTGTATGTGAGTTTGTGTTCCTGAGTGTGTGTGCTTGTGTGTGTGGGTATTCCTGAGTGTGTGTGTGTGTATGTTTGTGGTCATGTAGTATGTGTGTGTGTGTATCCCTGAGTGTGTGTGTGTGTGTGTGTGTGTGTGTGTGTGCGTGTATTTTAAGTCTGTTTTTCTTGTATGTATGTTGGTGTTTTTTCCTTTGGTGGTTATGAGACAGAGCTTCAGTGACATGTAGGCTGTATATATTTGTGTGTAAGTGTGTGGCACGTTGGATTAGGTGCTTGCACTGCCGGGGCAGATCCTCCCCAGACCTTCAGTGCTCAGGTGGCTATCTCCCAGGCCTTTCTGTGTTGAGTTTGCATGTTCTCCCCATGTTCACAATGGGTTTCCTCCACTAAGAACCCAAACAGAAAAACATGCAAAAGAACAGAACACTTTCCTGTCCATCCCTGACCAAGATGGACGGTTCACTTCACTTGGTCCCCGGGCGCTAACAAGCTGCCCACTGCTCCTGGGGGGACCTGGAGGAAGGATGGTCCAGTATGGGAAAAACGTGTGATGCCTCCATAAATGCATGTGTGTTGCAGTGTGTCGTATGTGCAAATAAAATCTGATAATTATAAAATAATAATAATAATAATAATAATAATAATAATTAATTTTATTTTTAACACACTTTTCATTCACAAGAATCTCAGAGTGCATATCTGTGTGTGTGTGTGTGTGTGTGTGTGTGTGTGCGTGCGTGCGTGGGGCTAGAAGATTGATGAGTAATATTCAGATGTATCATGATGTTTCTCCCAGGCTGCAGTATTGTAGCCTGACAGAGAAGAGCTGTTCCTATATGGCCTCTGCTCTGACCTCAAACTCCTCAAGTCTCACACAGCTGGACCTGAGGTTCAATATCCTGAGTGCATCAGATGTTGAGCCGCTTTCAGCTCTAGTGAAAGATCCCCACTATAAACTGGAGAGACTCATGTGAGTAAATATCTTACCATCTCACTCATGTCTTTTTTGAAGTCCCGTCCTGCTTCAAACGCTCCACCATCATTCCGGTTCCCAAGAAACCCTCCATCACTGGCCTGAATGACTACAGGCCGGTCGCTCTGACGTCTGTGGTCATGAAGTCCTTTGAGAGACTGGTGTTGTCCCACCTGAAGGTCATCACAGGCCCCCTGCTGGACCCTCTCCAGTTCGCCTACCGGGCTAATAGGTCAGTTGAAGATGCAGTAAACATGGGACTGCACTACATCCTACAACACCTCGACTCCCCAGGGACGTATGCTAGGATGCTGTTTGTGGACTTCAGCTCGGCTTTCAACACCATCATGCCGGAAGCCCTCCTCACCAAACTCACCCAGCTCACTGTGCCCGCCTCCACCTGTCAGTGGATAACGAACTTCCTGACAGACAGGAAGCAGCAGGTAAGGCTGGGAGAAATAACATCCAGTACCAGGACAGTCAGCACTGGTGCTCCCCAGGGTTGCGTGCTCTCCCCGCTGCTCTTTTCCCTGTACACAAATGACTGCACCTCAGGAGACCCGTCTGTTCAGCTCCTGAAATTTGCAGACGACACTACAATCATCGGCCTCATCCAAGATGGAGATGAGTCTGCATACCGGAGGGAAGTTGAACAGCTCGCCCTGTGGTGCAGTCGCTACAACCTGGAGTTGAACTCGCTCAAAACTGTTGAAATGATAGTGGACTTCAGGAGGAACCCCCCATCACTGCCCCCCCTCACCATACTGAACTGCACTGTGTCTGCCGTGGAATCCTTCAGGTTTCTGGGTTCCACAATCTCCCAGAACCTGAAGTGGGAGCCAAACATTAGATCGGTCACCAAAAAGGCCCAGCAGCGGATGTTCTTCCTGCGCCAGCTCAGGAAGTACAACCTGCCTCAGGAGCTGCTGATCCAGTTTTACACTGCAGTCATTGAGTCTGTTCTCTGCTCATCTATCACTGTCTGGTTTGGATCGGCCACTAAACTGGACAGGAACAGACTACAACGGACAGTCAGATCAGCAGAAATCATCATCGGTGCCGACCTGCCCACCATCCAGGACCTGTACACCACCAGAGCCAGGAAACGGGCAGGGAAAATTATTGCAGACCCCTCACACCCTGGACATAATCTGTTTCAGCTCCTCCCCTCTGGCAGGCGCTACAGATCCCTGCACACCAAAACCACCAGACACAGGAACAGTTTTTTTCCCCTTGTCGTCACCTTAATGAACACTTGAAAATGTATTATATTTATTATTATATTTATATTACATTATATTTATTTATTTGATCCTAAACTGTTGTGATATATTGCACATTTTCAGTTAAAGTACATTGAGAGCAACTAAACACCACAACAAATTCCTTGTATATGAAAATGTACTTGGCCAATAAACATGATTCTGATTCTGATTCTGATAACATGAGACCCTGTCTTTTATCTACTGT
Source organism: Sprattus sprattus (assembly GCF_963457725.1). NCBI lineage: Eukaryota > Metazoa > Chordata > Actinopteri > Clupeiformes > Clupeidae > Sprattus > Sprattus sprattus. The sequence continues at coordinate 2,890,029 of NC_137928.1, forward strand.
TCACCAGATTCTTTCTCTTCTGTCTGTTTCCTCTGTGGTCCTCTGCTTTTGCTCATCTGTCTTTTATCCTTCCCTGTAAGCAAAATTACGTCCCCTAGACGTCCCGTAATGGTCTCTCTGAACGTTCTAAAAACGTAAATGTGTATGGTTCCCGTGACAACTTTAGGACGTTTTGCACGACGTTCCAAGACCGTCCCGAGGACGTTGCGGTGACAACTGGGAAACGTTTTCTATAGGTCCTGGGGACGTTATGCAGGACGTTGCAAGCACCTCCCGAGGGCATTGTGGTTACGTCTGGGGAACGTGTTTCTATAGGTCCTGGGGACGTTCTGCAGGAAGTTGCAAGAACGTCCTGAGGGCATTGTGGTGACATCTACAAAACCTATTTTAGACGTCCTGGGTACGTTATTCAAGGATGCACCGCGGACGTAGCAGGCACGACCGTTTTTGCTGAGCTAAATGAAGAAAATAAAATAATAATAGATCGCGGAGCCGTCATTTTGCTTACAGTGCGCACACACACACAAGTTCTAGTTCATTTATATTACACATTTCATATGATATGCATAGACACAGACACACACGATTACAAACTTGATTGCGGGCATGGGAATTGAACCGTAAACCTTCCTATTACTAAACGAGATCGCTACCTACTGTCCTAACACTGTCTGATTACTATAGTGCCACTTTAACAGGTTTATCACAGTGTGAGACAGCCAACAAACTTAGTCTTTTTTTCCGAGGGTTTGAGGAAAAGCATATTTTAGCAATCTCAGTCACTACGCATTGAGGGTTTTCCGTAATGATTCCTTTTTTAATTAACATCCATGGCACATCACGGACGTGCGGGCAGGGAGGCAGAATAACTAGCCAAACTAAGAATGATGAAATAAAATAAATATGAATGCTTCTGTACTGATCTGTGCTATAAATGTAATGTCTGCATGATTCCAATACAATGCATACATAGGAAGGTGACCAAGTGTCTAGCTTTAACATATTGAGCTTTCCACAGGCCTTCAAAGATGGTGCAACAGAACGAAGAGCTCACCGGTCAAATTGTCTGATTGGAATTTCTTTAAAAATCCCATCTCGCAAACACAATTTTGACAACAATCCTAATATTACGTAAGGCCTATAAAGCAAACGTGCACTGCCCTTATTATGTTTAAAAGGAACAGGCTAATCTGCCGTTAGAAAGTTATTTAACAACACGCATATGCTGCATTTTAAAGCGCAAACCCTCGGTTTCAAACGAGGAGCGAACTGAGTGAGAAGGATCCAACATGGCCAAGCAGACTAGCCTTAAAAGCTTTTTTTCAGAGGCCAAAAACATCTGATGAGGGTAAACCCTCTGACGAGGATGAATCTATAATACCTGCAGTGTTGCGCGTTTCCTTTTATTACCGTGCGTGAGCGCGCGGAAGAGCCGAGAGCGGTATTGCAGACAGAGATTTTGAAAAATTATAGCACTCGCCTCATATTGAAAATTGGAGCTGTGAACGTGGTTCAAAATTATGAATTATCAACAATGAACTGAGCAAGTTCATGTAGAAAGTGAACTTTCCAAACACTGAATACCTGAAGCCCTAGATGTTCGAACAGCATCACCAAAGAAAAAGCTGAAATGTCGGGCGTTTATGTCGTTATGGAGTGACAAGTTCTCTTGGCTCAGGTGCGAGGTAATTGATAGTCACAGTAAAATGTGCAAAGGATTCACAAGAGGGTCGAATAATTTAAGAATCTCTGCTCTCATTGAACAGAGCAATGACCATGTTGCGGCGCTCATTTTAACGCCACAGCAGGTTGCGCTTAAAGGCCACTTATTGACGCGCATCAGACATAAATGTTTTTGTTTCCCATTGTAAACTTAGGAAAATAAACATGTTGCATTCTAAACTACCTGATTATGTTATTATTTAAGCTATGCAGGCCGTCAGTTTTCTTCAATGGGCTAATTTAGAAGCAGAAATAGGCTAGATATTTGGCCGGCTTATCATTAAAATGTCGGGCAAATGAAAATAATTTTTCTCTAGCGGAACTTCTGGTTCAGAGAGGACCATCAGAGGACCAAATAAGAACGGTCCCTAAAAGTCCGTTTTAAGGCTCATGCGAACGTCACGCAGAGGACCTGCAGGTAAAGGTTACGGGACGTTTTTAAATGACGTCCTGGGGATGTGTGCTGAGTTACGAAATTATAACGTTCCTTAATAGTCCGTTTTAAGGCTCATGCGAACGTCACGCAGAGGACCTGCAGGTAAAGGTTACGGGACGTTTTTAAATGACGTCCTGGGGACGTGTGCTGAGTGACCAAATTATAACGTTCCTTAATAGTCCGTTTTAAGGCTCATGCGAACGTCACGCAGAGGACCTGCAGGTAAAGGTTACGGGACGTTTTTAAATGACGTCCTGGGGATGTGTGCTGAGTTACCAAATTATAACGTTCCTTAATAGTCCGTTTTAAGGCTCATGCGAACGTCACGCAGAGGACCTGCAGGTAAAGGTTACGGGACGTTTTTAAATGACGTCCTGGGGATGTGTGCTGAGTTACCAAATTATAACGTTCCTCAATAGTCCGTTTTAAGGCTCATGCGAACGTCACGCAGAGGACCTGCAGGTAAAGGTTACGGGACGTTTTTAAATGACGTCCTGGGGATGTGTGCTGAGTTACCAAATTATAACGTTCCTTAATAGTCCGTTTTAAGGCTCATGCGAACGTCACGCAGAGGACCTGCAGGTAAAGGTTACGGGACGTTTTTAAATGACGTCCTGGGGACGTGTGCTGAGTGACCAAATTATAACGTTCCTTAATAGTCCGTTTTAAGGCTCATGCGAACGTCACGCAGAGGACCTGCAGGTAAAGGTTACGGGACGTTTTTAAATGACGTCCTGGGGACGTGTGCTGAGTGACCAAATTATAACGTTCCTTAATAGTCCGTTTTAAGGCTCATGCGAACGTCACGCAGAGGACCTGCAGGTAAAGGTTATGGGGACGTTTTTAAATGACGTCCTGGGGACGTGTGCTGAGTGACCAAATTATAACGTTCCTTAATAGTCCGTTTTAAGGCTCATGCGAACGTTACGCAGAGGACCTGCAGGTAAAGGTTATGGGGACGTTTTTAAATGACGTCCTGGGGAGGTGTGCTGACAGACCAATTTATAAGGTTCCCTAAAAGTCCGATTTAAGACTCATGCGAACGTCACAGAAGGACCAAACGTAGACTTGCTACGAACGTCAAAAACGTTCTGGTAACGTCCTCTAGCGAACGTTGTGGCGGGGACCAATTGGGGACGATTGGGGACCTTGCGAATGTCCTGTTAACGTCCTGGGGACGTTCCCTGTTTGCGGGGTTCTCTCTCCCTCATTCTTCCCCCTTTCTGTTGTCTTACACCTTACAGCTCAGGGCGGTCTTACATCTCATCTCATCCTTTGGTTATTTGTCATCTTTTACTCATCATGTCTGTTGGTTTGTGACCTTTGGCCCACATCTCTCTCCGTCACTTTCATTCCTTTACCCCACCTCTTGTTCTTGAGTGTAAAAGGAAAGTAGTTAAAAAAAATGTTTTATTTGAAGCAAATTGAAACATACCCTTACAAAATCCTACTTTCAGACTTTGTACATGTAGCGTTACCCCAACCCTTTCTAGCTAATGAGTTAAGGAAGAAAAGCTATAGAGTCATTCTACTTTAATAATCCAATCTGGGTCCCTGTAAGTCAACCAAAGTAGTAGCCGTTGCAGTATAAATATGAATAAAAAACAAACCGAGTGATTATTTTCAAAAGCAAACAAATAACAAAATCCACATTTAGCAAACTGGTTTAACTTGAAAATGTAATTTAAACGAATTTTTCTTTCAAACTGAAATTTACCCTTTGACCAACGTAATATTTAACAACACAAACAATATTTCTTCAAATCACCAAAGCTAACATTATTCCTGTAAGTGGTTAGCCTACTAGCTAGCTAGCCACAATTGAACAATGTCCACAACACTACCTTAGCCAGCAAACCCCTCTCCAAACCCCATGCATTGTGGTCCAAAAACTAAACTGATCGTTTCACTCCATGGAGCATCTAAAAGAAAATGCATGAGTGGATGGGTCTTCCCTGATCAGTGTGTTCATAAACCGGTTGACTTGGTCAGTCTCTGGTTAATATTTCTTCCTTTCTTTTTTCTTTTGTTCATTCTGTCTGTTATCTGTGTGTCCATTAGATTTTTCTGAAATTAATCCAGTCATTAACTTACATCACAGTAACTCCAGTAAGAGTCTCATCTTAGTGTGTCTCAGGCTCCCATGCCCAAGGTCACAGGTTTAAGCCCAGTAAGGGACTGTTTAACAGAAAGGTATAACTGTGAAAAAGGTTAAAAAAAAAAACACCATGAAGGGAATGTGCTACAATCTCTAATGGTCGAGCAAGACGCCACTCTTTTCTTCTGATTGGACCAGTGGATTTGGACTTTGTAGCTCCACCCTTACTGTTTCTGCTGCAGTGTGTCTAATGTGTGAATGTGTTTATCATGGCTGCTGTTACTGATGTAAGAATACAGCAACCCTCTGTCTCTCATGCAGTGTGGGTCACTAGGAAACCTTGTCATGCAGATGGGAAGGCTACTTTACACGACAGACTTGAGCTGGATGGGGTCTGTGGTCCAGAAGAGACTGACTGATTATCATATTCATTCCTTTATCTTGCAGATGGCGTTTGTGAGCAGCAGTGTAGAGCCAAGGCCCTGAGCTGGATGGGGTCTGTGGTCAAGAAGCTCATGAAGACTCACATCAGCATCTCTCCTGCAGAATGTCTGGGGACGAACATGAACACGTTCTCATCTTTCAGCAGCACACAGCAAACAGCTTCTTCTTGAGGGGAGCACAACAGTGAGGTGAATGGAGAATCCACATGTGGTGATGTGGTCTGAGATAAAAAATGCATGTACATACCCGTATACCAATAAACCCTGTGTATCATCTGTTACACCTGCACCTATTTAACCATATGTATGTAACCATATGTAGAAGAAATTGTATGAATATTATACATACCTGTACCTTTTAGCATTTGGTATTGGTCTCTATTGTACTAGATGTCCCCATATGGACTGTGATAGGGAAAGTATGACTATCAATTAGTCTCTATTCACCTACATAAATATCCATACCTATAAGTATTTGTTTTTGTTCTTTCATGTATTTAAAACCACAAGGTGTGTACATGTTGCTGTGTACACCCTATCTCACAGATCCATAGTTACTCAGCAACAGTCATTGTAAGGATACATTATGTCATCTTAGCTACTCATTATCAGTCAGAATACTAGTGTTAGATTTTTAAATGTGTAAAATAATCCTTGTGTGTGTAATTAGATTTGTAAATGTGTAAACTAATCCTTGAGTGTGTAATTAGACTTGGACATGTGTAAATTAATCCTTAATCAGATTTGGAAATGTGTAAAGTAATCTCTAGATGTGTACTGAGGTTTGTCAATGTGTGGAAATGGAAATGAGCCCTAGTGGACTGCTTTTGTAGCGCCCGGGGAGCAGTGATGCCTGTGTAGGTATCTGCAATTTTGTCTTCAGAATCTCTATGCGCACTTAGATTTCGAAATGTTCATTAAAAATGTCAAAATGTGTAATGAGATTTGCACTTGTTTTGTGATTTGTACATCTGTGAATGCGTGCATAGATCTGTTAAAAAGGTTTAGACAAATCTGTGAATGCGTGCACAGATCTGTGAATGTGTAGACACACATCTGTGAATACGTACATACAGTATATAAATAGCTGAATAGTCCAAGTGAGTTGCTCCAAGAGAGAAATACAGACAAGTAATCATTTACAACTCAGACGGGCCTCTCAATTGGCCGACGTTTACACATATTTTTTGCTAAATTTCTGCTGTGTCAGATCAGCAAATGTGTGTGGGGATTTGTCTGTATTGACAATATTTTGTTTATTCAAAGCTGAGGTATGGCAGGCCACAGTGAGCAGAGGGTAAAGCTGAGGTATGGCCACAGTGGGTAGAGGGTAAAGTTGAGTTATGGCCACAGTGAGCAGAGGGTAAAGCTGAGGTATGGCCACAGTGGGTAGAGGGTAAAGTTGAGTTATGGCCACAGTGGGTAGAGGGTAAAGTTGAGTTATGGCCACAGTGGGCAGAGGGTAAAGTTGAGTTATGGCCACAGTGGGTAGAGGGTAAAGTTGAGTTATGGCCACAGAGGGCAGAGGGTAAAGCTGAGTTATGGCCACAGTGGGCAGAGGGTAAAGTTGAGTTATGGCCACAGTGGGCAGAGGGTAAAGTTGAGTTATGGCCACAGTGGGCAGAGGGTAAAGTTGAGTTATGGCCACAGTGGGTAGAGGGTAAAGCTGAGGTATGGCCACAGTGGGTAGAGGGTAAAGTTGAGTTATGGCCACAGTGGGCAGAGGGTAAAGTTGAGTTATGGCCACAGTGGGTAGAGGGTAAAGTTGAGTTATGGCCACAGAGGGCAGAGGGTAAAGCTGAGTTATGGCCACAGTGGGCAGAGGGTAAAGTTGAGTTATGGCCACAGTGGGCAGAGGGTAAAGTTGAGTTATGGCCACAGTGGGCAGAGGGTAAAGTTGAGTTATGGCCACAGAGGGCAGAGGGTAAAGCTGAGTTATGGCCACAGTGGGTAGAGGGTAAAGTTGAGTTATGGCCACAGTGGGCAGAGGGTAAAGCTGAGTTATGGCCACAGTGGGTAGAGGGTAAAGTTGAGTTATGGCCACAGTGGGCAGAGGGTAAAGCTGAGTTATGGCCACAGTGGGCAGAGGGTAAAGCTGAGTTATGGCCACAGTGGGCAGAGGGTAAAGCTGAGTTATGGCCACAGTGGGCAGAGGGTAAAGTTGAGTTATGGCCACAGTGGGCAGAGGGTAAAGCTGAGTTATGGCCACAGTGGGCAGAGGGTAAAGTTGAGGTATGGCCACAGTGGGTAGAGGGTAAAGTTGAGTTATGGCCACAGTGGGCAGAGGGTAAAGTTGAGTTATGGCCACAGTGGGCAGAGGGTAAAGTTGAGTTATGTCCACAGTGGGCAGAGGGTAAAGCTGAGTTATGGCCACAGCGGGCAGAGGGTAAAGTTGGAGGGATATTTTTGGGATCAATAATTCATCGTGTCAATAACTCACTTGCTAAACCTGATGAAGGAGAAAAGCATCAGTCTGGTGGATCTTATTCGGATTTTTCTCCCAGAAATGAAAGGCCCAGGAATCTTCACTAGTTCATGTCACATGTGCAAAGTCAGTCTTTCACGATCTGGATGAGTGTCCTTGAGATTTCCACTCCAATCTGAGATGATGTGATAGAGTCAGTCTCAGTGTCTGCTTTCCTCTGCGCTCCTCTGGATCACCACCCAACCAGAAGCAGCCAATTAGATCCATCCAAAGTGTGTGGACCAAGTGACAGAAATTATCCAGCAAGTCCTGCCTGTACGTCTAACTAGCCAGAATGGCTTACTTTGCCTTAAGTGAAGTTTAAATGAGGAAACAACTAAACAGAAACAGTATGGAAGCTTTAGACTAACTGAAGGCCAACTACAGCAGTTTCACACAAAAGTATGCATAAAGCAGAGTGAGATGCAATAAATACCTTTTACAGTCTGATAGGATTTAAACATTTTAGTTATGGCACAATATGGCATCTACTATGACAGGTTTATGACACAGACATGTCAGTCATATGTCACCACAGTCGTGTCACGTGGTGACTGGAATCTGAAGTTGTCCCAGGGGTCAGTGATGTCATCAGAGGGTATCTACAAAGGGAGCCTAGAACATTTGCTTTTTCATTTAAAAGCTTATTTATTTATTTGAAAGTAGGGTGAAACTACAAGAAATATGACATATGTATATGAACTTCAGTATTCAGTATTCCATCCACTAAAACATTCCTGAACTATAGATATGGTGTTGATGACATCATTGATGAACAAAAACTCTTAAAGAGACAGTGTACATTAACTACACACTGACAGCTCACAGGTTTTGACAGATATTCATACAATCTCAATAATAGTCTGTCTCCACATGGCTACATATATCACAAAACAATAACAAATCCCAGGTAGCCTATTTATACAACAGATATGGATAATCCTACAGTTTCCCCACCAGTCCATATCTCCATGTGTGCACATGATTGATAGAGACTGGTCCTGCTCTGTCCATGCTGAATGCTGTCAATCATCTCTGGCTGATCAGGACACGCCTCCACTCTCCAGTCATCTCACTGTTGTGCTCCCCTCAGGAAGAGGCTGTTTGCTGTGTGCTGCTGGAAGCTGGGAACATGTTCATGTTCCTCCCCAGTAATTCTGCTGGAGAGACGCTCATGTGTGTGTGGTGGATCCCACCCTGTCTACATGAGCTTCTGGACCCTCGACCCCATCCAGCGCAGGGACTTGGCTCTACACATTGCTGCTCAATAGTCCCATCTGCAGGATAAAGTAGATAATACAATAATAAATCAGTCTCTTCTGGACAACAGACCAAATCCAGCTCACTTCTGTTGTGTAAAGTAGCCTTCCCATCTGTATGACAAGGAAAAAGACACAACAATCCACCAGTCTCCATGACAACGGTCTCCCAGTGACCCAGACTGCTGTATTCTGACATCAGTAACAGCAGCCATGATAAACGCATTCACACATTAGACACACTGCAGCAGAAACAATAAGGGCTCAACCAATAGAGATGGCTGCACATTCAATTCAAGGTGAGCTGGATTTGGTCCACAGTTAAACCTTACTGTTAACCAGTCCCTTACTGGGCTTGAGCCTGTGACCTTGGGCATGGGAGGCTGAGACACAGTAAGATGTGGTAGTATTATGTCTCTTACTGGAGCTACTATGATGTGAGTTAATGACTGGAGTCATTTCAGAAAAATCTAATGATCAGTTAAACAGACAGAATGAACAAAAGATAGAAAGAAAGAAAGAAACATAGGCATGAAAAAAAGAGGTGGGGGAAATCGTGTGACAGAGAGAGAGGAGGGCCAAAGGTTACATTCACATTAACATTCAGCAGACGCTTTTATCCAAAGCGACGTACAAGGGAGACAACAATCAAGGTACGAGCAATAAGGCCTAGTGTAACAATAAATACTATTTAACATAAGAAATAGTGCAAGTTAAGTACTAGTAGTACTAGAAGTGCACGTTAGGAAGGGAGGTGCTCTCTGAAGATATGTGTCTTCAAGAGCTTCAAAAAGGTGTAGAGGGACACCCCTGCTCTGGTAGTGCTAGGAGCATTTGCCCTTACAAGAGCATTTAAGTAGGTGGGAGCATAACCAGCAATCACTCTGTAAGCAAGCATAAGTGACTTGAACTAAATGTGAGCAGCTACAGGAAGCCAGTGGAGCTCAATGAGCGAGGTCACAAACAAACCAACATAATGAGTAAAAGATGACAAATAACAAAAGGATGAGGTGAGATGTAAGACAGGCCTGAGCTGTTAGGTGTAAGACAGAAAAAGCAAGAGGGAAGAACGAGCGAGAGAGAAGGATGAAAGACAGATGAGCAAAAGCAGAGGACCACAGACGAAACAGACAGAAAATAACAGAAAATAAACTCAAGATATCCATGTTGGTTCTCATGTTATTAAGACCTGAATGAGATGGTTAGATATTTACTCACTCTAGTTTCTCCAGTTTATAGTGGGGGTCCTTCACTAGAGCAGAGAGCCGCTCAACATCTGATGCACTCAGGTAATTTCCACTCAGGTCCAGCTGTTTGAGTCTTGAAGAATTTGAGGTCAGAGCAGAGGCCAGATAGGAACAGCTCTTCGCTGACAGGTTACAATAATTCAGCCTGGGAGAAACATCATGATACCTGAATATTAATCATCAATCCTCTTTCCCCCCACACACACTCAGGAATACAAACACTCACACACTACATGAAATTATACTTACTGTAGTTCCTCCAGTTTGCAGTTTTGATGAGAAAGAGCAGAACATAAAAGTTCCACTCCTGAGTCTCCCAGCAGATAATTGACCCCCAGGTGAAGCTGTGTGAGACTTGAGGAGTGTGAGGTCAGGGCAGAGGCCAGATAGGAACAGCTCTTCTCTGTCAGTTTACAATTATCCAGCCTGGGAGAAACATCATGATACATCTGAATATATATGATCTATCCTCTATCCACACTCACACACAGGGATACCAGACAGACACAGACAGACACACACACACACACACACACACACACACACACACACACACACACACACACACACACACACACACACACACACACACACACACACAGGTACATGTATACACACGCACATAGGGATACCAGCACACACACTCAGATACACACAAACAAACACACAGGGACACCAACACATACGCAGGGGAACAAACTCACAAACACAAACACACTCAGGGATACACATACACACTGATAAACACAAACACGCACACTCACAGATACACATACACACAGGTAGGGACACAAACAAACTCTATCTCTCTCACACACACACACAAATATATTATACACCGTATATAGCCTAGGTGTTTCTGAAGTTCTGTCTCCAAAATACAACAAAATACATACAATTCATTCATTTATTAAACTAAAAATACCTTTATATAATTTGTATTTCTCTTACTCACACAGACACACACACATACCACATAAAATGATGCTTACTGTAGTTCCTCCAGTTTGCAGTTTTGATGAGAAAGAGCAGAACATAGAAGTTTCACTCCTAAGTCTTCCAGCAGCTCATTGTTACTCAGGTGCAGCTGTGTGAGACTTGAGGAGTGTGAGGTCAGGGCAGAGGCCAGATAGGAACAGCTCTTCTCTGTCAGGTTACAGTTATACAGCCTGGAAGAAACACCATGATACATCTGAATATAAATCATCATTCCTGTATCCCCCCACAAGCTCAGGGATACACACACAAACACACAAACACACACTCACATATATTTGTGTGTATACAGTATATATATACACACACATACGCCTAGATGCTCTTGATTCTAAACATCCCTAAATATTATTAGTAATTCACTTACACTCTCTCTCTCTCTCTCACACACACACTCACACTCTCACACACACACACACACACACACACACACACACACACACACACACACACACACACACACACACACACACACACACAGAGAGAGAGAGAGATGTACAGTGCATATAGAATAACTGAAGGTCTGTGTCATTCAACCACCAAATAAAGCACCAAAATACTGTAATGTTGCTAAAGTAGTTTAACTGTCTGCTCCTTCACTAGTAAAACACTGTGATGTAATTGGGGGATCAGGGACACACACTCACACACACAAACACACTCACTCAGGGAAACACACACGCACTGATAAACTCATACACACACACACACACACACACACACACACACACACACACATACACACACACACACACACACACACACACACACATGGCCACCAATATTCACACACACACACACACACACACACACACACACACACACACACACACACACACACACACACACACACTCTCACAAACACACACTCTCTCACACACACACACACACACACACACACACACACAGGGTGCATGCTTTGTTTCATAGTGACGTTTCACGTTACCACTTTTGGGAAGGGCAACCATCTCGTTGCAGATTAAACACATCGGTGTGCTCCCCACAAGCAGCACAAATGACCAAGTTCATACAGGAAACGGGAGAGATGCCCCTAATTAGTGACAACACAACCTATCCAATCACCTTCGCTCTCATACGCCCGCGCTAGTTTAAATCCTCAGGGCTCCAGGCTCACTCAGTCTTGAGTATGACGCAGCTTATTTGCTCCCTCCTCCTCCCCAGCTCCACCTGTCTAGATCTGCTTATAGTTAAAGGGGTTTTTCGTTAAATCCTACTTGTATTTATTGTGGCAATAATTTACAGTGTAAATTGTGTTTAAGCAGCAGTTGCAATGTGCAGCTTTATCTTGTGCAGCAGTTGCAATGTGCAACTTATCTTGATGCAGCAGTTGCAATGTGCAACTTATCTTGCAGCAGCAGCTTGAGCAGATCTAGGGCGCCATGACCAAACATACTACCTTGTACTTACATTAATAAAATCTTTTACTTATTCTGAGAGTTTCCTGTCTGAAATGCATACTTGTCAAATTCGCGATTTTTGGATTCTTTTCGTTTTTTGTTGAGTTTAAAGCACGCCATGATTTTCGTTTGCTAGGAAAAGAAACCGTTCACAAATCCAACTGCCCACGTTGTTGCCATTGACACACACAACCTGCGTGACCCACAGTGAGCTTGCGGCCAACATTGAGTGAGAGAGTTGTCATAGTGATGTTGTTATTACAGCTCCTGATTGGACCTCTGGATTGGACACGGAAGATAGAAACATTGAGTAGGATAAATATATAAAGCGCAAAATCACGCACAATGAAAATTCGCTTGGATCATGATTAAATTAGAATGTTGAATTTGGCTTCGGTCCAAATTTGATTGCGTTTGGGTCCGGATCCGGACCACGGTCCGCCTATTGAGTACCCCTGGCCTAGATGCTTCAGAAGCTCTGTCTCATATAACCTCAAAAGGAAAACAGCACCAACATAAATACAATTCATCCAAATACCTTCATATTATTAATATTGAATTCCCCTGCCCCCCCCCCCCCCCACACACACACACACACACACATACACACTACAAGGAATGATGCTCACGCTAGTGCCTTCAGCTTGCAGTTTTGATGAGAAAGAGCAGAACATAAAAATTCCACTCCTGAGTCTCCCAGCAGCGTATTGGTACTCAGCTCCAGCCATGTGAGACTTGAGGAGTGTGAGGTCAGGGCTGAGGCCAGATAGGAACAGCTCTTCTCAGTCAGGTTACAGCCATTCAGCCTGGGAGAAACACCATGATACATCTGAATATTAATCATCAGTCCTCTATCCCCACGCACACTCAGTGGTACACACACACAAACACACACACACACACACACACAAACAACATGAAATGATACTTACTTCAGTTTCTCCAGTTTGCAGTTTTGATGAGAAAGACCATAACATAAAAGTTTCACTCCTGAGTCTCCCAGCAGCTTATTGACATGCAGGTTCAGCTGTGTGAGACTTGAGGAGTGTGAGGTCAGGGCAGAGGCCAGATAGGAACAGCTCTTCTCAGTCAGGTTACAGCGATGCAGCCTGGGAGAAACATCATGATACACCTGAATATTAATCACCCCCCGCACACTCAGTGGTACACACAAACACATACACACACACACACACACACACACACACAAACACAGACACACATATATACATATACAGTTAAAAATATATATATACACACACATACGGCAACAACATCTTAAACAGTCTTAAAATGAGCTTAATGTTAAGTTACCCATAGAAAACACCAATAATATACTATAATATACTGTCATATATATTAGTGTTTGACCTTCAATCCATACAAGACTGATGTGAGGTATGAACTGCAGTCAGGAGTGTTTGCTCTACTCTCAGTTTAGGAGAAATGTTCTCTTATCATGGCAGTTCAATTACCAGGAACAAAAACCAGGGAACTCAGGGAATACGTTTTTTTTTTTACCATATTGACAATGTGATGTCTACTTAAAAACTTGCTTAGAAATATCATACACACACACACACACACACACACACACACACACACACACACACACACACACACACACACACACACACACACACACACACACACACACACACACACACACACACAAGTGTTTTACTCACTCAGCTGATGTGGAAGATGTGACCACTGGCACCAGCTTCTTCAGAACTTCATCAGGACTGAGGAGTTCACTGAGATCTTCCTCTGGTGTCTTTATGTACTTCTGCAGGTCAAACCCATCCAGCTGCTCTGCTGAAATCTTAAGCTTAAATGTCCCAGTGTCCCACTCTGCTGGTAAGAGCATGTGTACAGACAGAGCTCCTGAGCTTCTGTCAATGACCTCAACTACAGCATGGTGATTCAGCTCATTCAGACAGTAGAACAGGTTGATCTTTCTGTCTGATTTATTCTGATCTCTGATCTTCTGTTTGACACACTGGACCGTTTCCTCTGAGCTCTGTGATTGGCTTCTTGTCTGTGGCAGAAGGTGTCTTAAGAGATTCTGATTGGACTCCAGTGAGAGGCCCAGAAGGAAGCGGAGGAAAAGGTCGAGGTTGCCATTCTTACTCTGTAAGGCCAGATCCACTGCAAATGTGTGTAGGTCATGAAGTGTTGCAGCTCTGAACAGAGCAGAGAGCTGAGAGGTTTGCTGTTGGTCAGGCGTGTTTCTTTCTCTGTTGCTGAAGCGCAGGAACACATATAAAGCTGCGAGAAACTCCTGAATGCTCAGATGCACAAAGCTGAAAACCTTCCCCTGGTACAGCTCAGCCTCCTCTCTGAAGATCTGAGTACACACTCCTGAGTACACTGATGCTTTTGTTACATCAATGCCACACTCTCTCAGGTCTTCCTCATAGAAGATCAGATTGCCCTTCTCCAGCTGTTGGAAAGCCAGTTTCCCCAGTTTGAAAATCATCTCTTCACCTCTCTCATTTCTCACTGTGTACTTTTCATTTGTTATGCTTGTCTGAATGATCAGGAAGTGTGTGTACATTTGAGTGAGAGTCCTGGGCATTTTTACACTCCCTGATTCATCTGATGTTTTCTCCACAACAGTGCCGGTAATCCAGCAGAAGACTGGAATGTGACACATGATGTAGAGGCTCCTGGATGACTTCAGGTGTGTGACGGTTCTGCTGGCCAGTTTCTCATCACTGATTTTCTTCCTGAAGTACTCCTCTTTCTGTGGGTCGCTGAATCCCCTTATTTCTGTCACCTGGTCCATACACTCAGGAGGGATCTGATTGGCTGCTGCAGGTCGGGTGGTGATCCAGAGGAGAGCAGAGGGAAGCAGATTTCCCTCGATAAGGTTTGTCAGCAGCACGTCCACTGAGGCTGGCTCCGACACATCACAACACCTTGGGTTGGAGTTGAAATCTAGAGGAAGTCGACACTCATCCAGACCATCAAAGACGAACATGACTCTGTGCTTTGAACTGGTGAATATTGCGTGATTTCCTGTTTCTGGGGAGAAGTGCTTAATGAAATCCACCAGACTGAGTTTTTGCCCCTTCATCAGGTTCAGCTCTCGGAAAGGGAGAGGAAATATGAAGTGAACATCCTGATTGGCTTTTTCTTCAGCCCAGTCAAGAATGAACTTCTGCACAGAGACTGTTTTTCCAATGCCAGCCACTCCCTTAGTCAGCACTGTTCTGATGGGTTTGTCTTGTCCAGGTAAAGGTTTAAAGATGTCATTGCAGTTGATTGGTGTGTCTGGTGCTGCTTCTCTCCTGGATGATCTCTCTATCTGTCTGACCTCATGTTCATCATTGACCTCTCCTCTACCCCCCTCTGTGATGTAGAGCTCTGTGTAGATCTTACTGAGGGGTGTGGGATTTCCTTGCTTTGTGATTCCCTCAGTCAGACACCGAAACTTCTGCTGAAGATGGGATTTGTGGATCTGCTGCATTTCAAAATTTACTGAACCAGGTTGGTCTCTGTGTGTGCAAATAAGAACAATTATTAAATAACACCAACACAAACATTTTCTGATTATTGATAGTTTTTTTAATCTCCGGATACTTTAATAGTTCTTTCAGGATATTTTTTTTCTATCCATGAATTCACATGTGTCACTTTCCTATTTTGTTTCTTGATTGTTACGTGTTGTTCTCTTTTTTAATTTTTAATTTGTTAAAATGTGGTTGTATTTGTTAATTGCATGTAGTCTGGGAGAGTTATGAAAAATGTGTGTAAACAAAATACCAAACTGTAGAAATAATTACCAAATTTTGTTTTACTATTTGGATTTAGACATTTCAAGGAACAGCTGTGTTTGATTGAACACCCCCGTTTTATTCCGTTTCGGCTCATTTTGTTCACCCTGAGGTAGATTGATGGCTTAAAATGAGTGAACAAACTGTGCCACAAGTGACCCAAACCTTCTAAGGTTGTTGTTTGTGATATGTACCAGGAATTAAGAGTTTATAAAACATATTCCATAGACAATAATTCAATATATCTCATCCCAAGTTGTAATTGTATTGTTATTTGAAGAAAACATTGGAAGTTGATAGCTCTCATGTGTGTAATGGACTTGACCATATGGTCAAGATTCTCTTAGTCTCATGAATAGACTTTGATTATTTGATCTGTGGGATGAAATGTATCTGTTTCACATTTAATTAATTTGGTTAGAATAGGATTCCATAGTATAACATGAATTGAACTGGTAACTTAGTGTGGCCATGTATTCTGTCTGACCTGTTGGGAAAGGTTTTTATGAGCAAGAGAGTCACCCAGGGCTTGGAGGTAAGGGGATCCTATGTAAATAGTCTTATCTCTGGGGAGAAGAGGTGGCCACAGTGTAAGAGTACGAGGGAGGGGTTTTAGGTATAAGAGCTGAGTTTGCCCAGAGATAGATGGGCATTGTTATTGAATATTTCATGAACATGTAATGCTTATAACAATGCTTCCTGTATCGTGAATAAATCTGCAGTACCACTCCAGTTGTCTATAAGTAATTTTGACCACAGATCACTGCAGGAAGGTTGACACCTCTGCGTCAGCCTGTCCTCCGTGAACAAATGGCATCCCAGACCCCGTGACAAATAATAATTAGCATTGAAGGGATCCCCCCCCACTGTTGTTTGACAAGAGTTTAAAAGCCAGTGACACCCAAGAGAAAATTAGTGAAAAGAGACAAGGTGTAACTCTGGCAGTGAAATCTGTCTCTTTCTCTCCTTTGGTGGCCGCCATTGCAAGAATAAACCTGAACTTTGGTTATTCATCACTTTGACTGAGTCTCTGATAATTGGGATAGAATAATTCCTTTTATTTGCCAGCCATCAACAGAACAGAAGACTAAAAAAACATTATTTGCAGGCAATTGGGAAGATGAGCAAATTCATTTGTGTGTGTGTCAACTGTTGAACAGGAGGGCGTGGCCGGAGCAGAGTTCAGCACAGACGTGACATTTTCTCAGTGGTTTTCTTTTCTAATTAATGCTTGTTTATCGTCACGATTGTTGTTTATGAGAAAGAAATACGGCCTTGCATGGCAAAATACAAGGACATTTGGGCGATTTTTATGCATAAAATGATGTTTCTGTCTGAAAGTTGCAATTCTGTTTCAAAGGGTACATTCCAAAAATGATGTCCGTTTTCCACTATCGCGGACATTTTCTCCCCGTGTACCCCCTGAACCACTTCGCGTACTCCTGGGGGTACGCATACCCCAGTTTGGGTACCGAGGCATTAGAGTAACTATGTCAGTCTCGGTTTACAGGTCAAACATTTTCTGAACGTATAATGTTTGCTTTTCAGGGCTGAAGACAAAATAAAAATATCTTGAACTGCCAATCTCAAATAAATGTCTACTTTAAAAGACAAGTCAAACTCATTTGTACACTTTTATACTTCAGAAGGAACTTCAAATGACCGTATGGATGATTGTATTTCCAGTGGAAAGTCCTCATTACTACTCACCTCTGACCTGCAGGAACACCTCCTTCTGCTAAGATTGGTCGAGGATCCATGGACTGGTCACTCTTCATGGATACACAGCTTGGTACAGGAAGGTGAGATCTCTTTGATTTCCTCTGCCGGATGAGGCTGTATTTCACACACACACACAAACACACACACACACACACACACACACACACACACAAACACACACACACACACACACACACGCACACACACACGAGTGCGCACACACAGACACACACAAACAGACATCGTTACACGTCAAACATTCTGTATACATATAATGTTAACTTGTCAGGGCTGAAAAATTGGAATAAAAAAAAAAAAAGAACTGCCCACCTCATATAAATATCCAGCACAAAAGACAAGTCAAACACCTTTGGTACACTTTTAAACTTCCGGTGTTCCTAAATGATTGTATGGATGAATGTATGTATTTCCTGTGTAAAGTCCTCATTACTACTAACCTCTGACCAGCAGGAACACCTCCTTCTGCAAAGCAGGGTGGATTATCAATGGACTGGTCACTCTTCATGGACACACAGCTTGGTACAGGAGAGTGTGATCTCTTCTGCTGGATGAGGCTGTTTTTCACACACACACGCACACACACACACACACACACACACACATACACATACATACACACACACACACAAACAAACACACACACACACACGCACAGGACACTCACAAAGTTATCAGCAGGACATGTAAAACCAAAAAATCACTACAGTCAAAAAAGAATTATCTTCAATACTTTGCCATAACATGTTCTGCAATTTCAAGGAATATTATTGATTTAAAATAATTCAAGGGGAACATATCTCATTTGATTTACACTATTTCCACATGGTGACTTTGAAGATGTTTCTTTCACTCTATTCATTTATTGATGAAGCCATTTTGATTTGAACAGCAAAGTCCGACATTACAAAGTCAGTCTGTGGTCTGTGACAGACTACATCTTTATGAAACCTACACAAAATCTACTGAAATGGTTCACAAGATCAGTTCTTGGATTTCACCCTTGGGGGGGCTTAGCTGCTAATGACAATGTGAAGGTTAACATTGTCATTCAATTAATGTTGTCTGTCTCCTTTAATATCTACTGTAGATACTGTAGATACTAGATTTTAAAGGCACCCAGTGCAACTTTATAGGCTTGAGACTCGAAAAATAAACATTCAATTTCTAGTCATTTTTACACGTAGTAAGTTGCAATAACTCCATACCATTACATATCGACATTCAAGGAGCAAAGATGAGACGTCGTTGTGTGGTGAGAACTGATAGAAAATCGTAAACAACAACAATCGCCGGTAGGGAGAGGCCATTTTTCCATTGACTGGAATCCTGCTTTATTTATTGGTGGCACCAATAAATAAAGATTTGGGGGGAAAATGGCGGCGATTGTTATTGTTTACGATTTTCTATCAGTTCTCACCACACAACGACGTCTCATCTTTGCTCCTTTAATGTCGATATGTAATAGTATGGAGTTATTGAAACTTACTACGTGTAAAAAAGACTAGAAATTTAATGTTTATTTTAAAGCCTCGAAAGTTGCACTGGGTGCCTTTAAAGGGATACCTATAACTGCCCATCTCCTAAAAATATCTAGCATAAAACAAGTCAAACACCTTTGGTACACTTTTATTTTTCAAGTGTTCTTCAAATGACTGTATGGATGATTGTATTTCCTGTGTCCTCATTACTACTCACCTCTGACCAGCAGGAACACCTCCGTCTGCAAAGCAGGGTGGATTATCAATGGACTGGTCACTCTTCATGGACACACAGCTCGGTACAGGAGAGTGTGATCTCTTCTGCTGGATGAAGCTGTATTTCACACACACACACACACACACACACACACACACACACACACACACACACACACACACACACACACACACACACACACACACACACACACACACACACACACACACACACACACACACACACAAACACAAGCACATTCTAATTATTCATATGTTTCAGTTTCCATTTATTCACATGTGTCATTTTTTCTATTTTGATTCTTGATTGTTACGTGTTGTTTTCATTTTTCATTTTGATAATTTGTTTTCAGGCGGGTTGGCGTGCAGCAGATTGGGGCTCTGATCCGATTGGACGGTTAGAGGTCCCGATCCTTTAAAAGCAGCCGATGACATCACTCTAGGCCGTGCTTTGGGGAATCGCTCATTCTTGTCGTCTGCCACGCCACTAACACCTCTGTCCCGCTAAACCCCAGCCTCGGGCTTTGGCCATGATCATCGGGTGCGCTACTCGCCGGAGTGAGAGTTTGGGAGAGAGTGCCAGGCTGTGGAGGCCGATTGTTGAGGCCTTGTGTTTTTGTTTTGGCACGCTGAGTTTTTTTTTTGATCCGTCATTTATTCTTATTTTTCACTTGTAAATAAATTCACGGTGATTTGGACTTCCGTTGTCTGCCCGTTTGTTGCAACTTTTCTGTCACATCCTAAATCCCTAGACCAGGTTGTGACAAATATCTAGATACTGTAGATGCTAGATTTAAAAGGGATACCTATAACTGCCCATCTCATAAAAATATCTAGCATAAAACAAGTCAAACACCTTTGGTACACTTTTATTTTTCAAGTGTTTTTCAAATGACTGTATGGACGATTGTATTTCCTGTGTAAAGTCCTCATTACTACTCACCTCTGACCAGCAGGAACACATCCGTCTGCAAAGCAGGGTGGATGATCAATGGACTGGTCACTCTTCATGGACACACAGCTTGGTACAGGAGAGTGTGATCTCTTCTGCTGGATGAAGCTGTATTTCACACACACACACACACACACACACACACACACACACACACACACACACACACACACACACACACACACACATACATACACACACACACACACACACGCACAGGACACTCACAAAGTTATCAGCAGGACATGTTAAACCAAAAAATCACTACAGTCAAAATATTTTCCTCTGCAATACTTTGCCATAACATGTCATGCAATTTCAAGGAATATTATTGATTTAAAATAATTCAAGGGGAAAATATCTCATTTGATATACACTATTTCCACAGTGTGACTTTGAAGATGTTTCTTTCACTCTATTCATTTACTGGTGAAGCCATTTTGATTTGAACAGCAAAGTCTGACATTACAAAGTCAGTCTGTGGTCTGTGACAGACTGCGCTCTTCTGACAAAATGGAGGTACTGCAATAATCACTACTACATTTTCTTGAAACCTACAAAAAATATTCTGAAATGGTTCACAAGATCAGTTCTAGGATTTCACCCTTGGGGGGGCTTAGCTGCTAAAGACAATGTGAAGGTTATCATTGTCTATCAATTCATTATGTCTGTCTCCTTTAATATCTAGATACTGTAGATACTAGACTTTAAAGGGATACCTAGAACTGCCAATCTCATAAAAAATATCTAGCATAAAACAAGTAAAACACCTTGGAACACTTTTATTTTTCAAGTGTTCTTCAAATGACTGTATGGACGATTGTATTTCCTGTGTAAAGTCCTCATTACTACTCACCTCTGACCAGCAGGAACACCTCCTTCTGCAAAGCAGGGTGGATTATCAATGGACTGGTCACTCTTCATGGACACACAGCTTGGTACAGGAGAGTGTGATCTCTTCTGCTGGATGAAGCTGTATTTCACACAAACACGCGCACAGGACTCTCACAAAGTTATCAGCAGGACAAACACCTTTGGTACACTTTTGTTTTTCAAGTGCTCTTCAAATGACAGTATGGACGATTGTATTTCCTGTGTCCTCATTACTACTCACCTCTGACCAGCAGGAACACCTCCGTCTGCAAAGCAGGGTGGATTATCAATGGACCTGTCACTCTTCATGGACACACAGCTTGGTACAGGAGAGTGTGATCTCTTCTGCTGGAATGAGCTGCATTTTACACATGCATTACACAAGTTTATTTTGATCCGTCATTTATTCTTAATTTTCACTTGTAAATAAATTCACGGTGATTTGGAAATTCCGTTGTCTGCCCGTTTGTTGCAACTTTTCTGTCACATCCTAAATCCCTAGACCAGGTTGTGACAAATATCTAGAGGAATACCTGTAACTGCCCATCTCCTTAAAATATCTAGCATAAAACAAGTTAAACACTTTTGGTACACTTTTATTTTTCAAGTGTTCTTCAAATGACTGTATGGATGATTGTATTTCCTGTGTCCTCAATACTACTCACCTCTGACCAGGAACACCTCCGTCTGCAAAGCAGGGTGGATTATCAATGGACTGGTCACTCTTCATGGACACACAGCTCGGTACAGGAGAGTGTGATCTCTTCTGCTGGATGAAGCTGTATTTCACACACACACACGCACACACACACACACACACAGACACACACACACACACACACACACAAGCATATTCAAATTATTCATATGTTTCAGTTTCCATTTATTCACATGTGTCACTTTTTCTATTTTGATTCTTGATTGTTATGTGTTGTTTTCATTTTTCATTTTGATGATTTGTTAATTGCATGTAGTCTGGGAATGTTATGAATGTTATGTAAACCCAAACCCAATACCAAACTGATACAATTATTAATGAATTATTAATATAAATTATTATTATATGGCAACGACAGTACGAGCATTCTGATTGGCTAATGGGTAGTCATGCCAGCCGCGCATTGACGTTCTAGCCGGTCTGCAGTCTGATAAGTATTCTTATTACACACCCCTCAATCTTAAAAATTAGTGATACCATGTACTAAGTACTAAACATTACATCCTTAAAAATTTTAAGGAGCAGCTCCGTTTAATTGACCACCACTGGAGACCTTTAGCAAAGTCTGGGTAAACTGGTCAGAACATAATTCTTTATTTTACACAAAATACTCACACACACACACACACACACACACACACACACACACACACACACACACACACACACACACACACACACACACACACACACACACACACACACACACACACACACACACACACACACACACACACACACACACACACACACACACACACACACACACACACACGTACTGATTATTGATATGTTTTAGTTTCTCCAGGTATACTGATAAAGCGCTTTCATGATTATTTTCTTCCTCAATGCATTGGTGTCACTTTTTCTATTTTGTTTCTTGAATGTTACAAATACTAAACTGTTCAAATCTTTTTTCAACTGTTGGGATGTAGACAAGTTAAGGAACATTTTAAGGTTTGATTGAACACCACCGGAGACCTTTAGCAAAGTCTGGGTAAACTGGTCAGAACAGAACTCTCATACCTATTGGTGTTCATCAGCTGAGCTAAAAGTGACTATAGAAAGTTAGCATTTTTAGAAATTCAGTTGGATTCAATTTCATTATGCTTGCAGTTACTGACGTAGAATACAACCATGCCAAATATCTGAGTGAGACAAATGGCCTTTACATAGATACAAATGTTATCTCATCTCTGATTGGTCCAGTTACTACGCACTCCTGCTCTACTGTGGGTTGGGTTCTACTTTCTGATAGGCTGCCAAATGAAAACAAAACACTCAGACAGCTCTCAACCAATCAGCTTTCATTGCCAGGTAGAAATGATACTAACAGGTTGATTCCTACACACCCACAGATACTTGCATAATCTGCTCTTATTTGTACTTCGTAACTTTTTGCTTACAAATAAATAACAAAAAAAGATGTTTTACACTAATTAACAAACAAACAAAAAGAAACAAATAAATAATACATTTAAATATTATTTAAGTATTTTAATTGCTGTTGTTGTTGTCTTACCCCAGAGGCTCATCATCATGGTTCTCTTCTTCACTGGAACTCATGTTGGGGCAAATACACCCCTTTCCCTGGGATATCCTCTCCTGGTATTATACTGGAGAATGAGAGATAAAGACAGAGATACACAGAATTTCACAAAGTGTAACCAAAACTAGGAAAAGAGATCATATTACTCCAATTCTCAGGTCCTTGCACTGGATCCCAGTAAGATACAGAACTGAATTAAGAGTATTACTTACTGTCTATATGTCAGTAAATGGCCAGGGCCCTACATATTTGGGTATATATAGATATATATTTATATATATATGAAATATTTGCTGAATATAAAACTGTCAGGTTTCTTATGCAGGAGCTGGTCAGCCATTTTCATAATTCAAGGAGTTGAAACTTAACAGAGTGAGATGGCATGTAGCCGTTATGCTGCCCACTGCTGGAACCAGCTCCCCATGGGGATCAGATCTGCCCCAACTCTAACCTGTTTTAAAAAGAAGATCAAAACTGCCTAATTTTCTACTGCCTTCAATTCAGCTGTTGGCTTTATCTTTGTCTTTGTAATACTTGCACAGAATCTGCACCTTTATTTAGCTCACTGTACTTTAATCTACTGCCTATTCATAATTAAATATGCTTCAATTATTTTAAATGTGCGCATTGTTTAATATTTGTATCTTTTAATTCTCATTTGGATGTTGCTTTTGCTTATATTTATGTAAAGCACATTGAATTGCGTTTGTGTACAAAATGTGCTGTAGAAATAAACTTGCTGTGTTTAGATCTTACTCTAGAGAGCAACGAGAGAAGAACCTCCATCATCGGAACATTAATCACCACTGACACACAGACACACACACCATCATCATCAGAGCATTAATCACCATTGATACGTGCACAGACACAAAACCTCCATCATCAGAACATCATCTCTCTCACACACATCCATCTTCAGAATATGAATCACCACACACACACACACACACACACCTGTCCATAAGTGTCTATTTCAGCTCCTGTCTATGAGTCGCATGCGTGTGTTCGTGCGTGCATTTGTGTGCGTGTGTGCCACATCTCTCTCCCTCTCTCACAATCACACACACAGAAACACATAAACTCATACTTAAAGGGTGCATTATTTACACACAACTATTCATGAGACAATCCAACACACACACACACACATGGATAATGATGAAACTACTCTAGATTATTTCCTTTCATGTTTGCTCTGTACTGCACTCTAGTGGACAATGACTACTATTGCACTACCTGCACTTTCCCCTACTCTGGTTTGTGCTCCTTGTGCATCTGTTCAAAACATGGTGTTGCAGAATAATCATGCAAATAAAGGACAATCAAACATGAACACATTCAGCATTGATGTCTTTGTCATGGCTAGTCATGAAGAAGGACAGCATCTGGACACTCACATTCACATATTCTGATATCACCATGGGCCAAGTCATATAGTCATATAGCATTGTTATTTAACTTCCATTGATAGCAGAAGAAGGATCCTCTAAGATTTTCTATTAGTGAAAACGTAATCTGGCAGCCTAGTGGTCATAAGACCATAGTCTATTTCAGCTTGACATGTAGAAAAACAGGTCCTTGGTAAACTGGTTTAACCTGAAGACAGGTTGAATATTACTAAAAGTTCAGACTCTCACAAGTAAACATGCATAAATATAAAAACATATCCACAACCACCAACATATGAAATGTCATAAAAATACAAATAAACTGATTTTTCCATGTATCATAAAATACATACCCATACGCACACTGAGGCATAGACACACAGACACACACACACACACACACACACACATGGAGAGAGAACGCCATAAATAAGTCATAAAGTGCATCTTAATCCCCAAATGATCTCACCTGTTTATTTGTCAAGTGTTATTTCTCTCTAAAACACACAGTCCTTCTCCTTCTTTGTCTCATAGATCCGGAGCATTGTCAGACATTTTGGGAGAGTATCCTGCCGAACACTGTGTGCCTTCAGACTGAGTCTGTAACTTACTGTTTCTCAAACAGGTTCTGAAATACCTCCTCTCTACCTGTGACCTCATCCATACTCACCTAAATGTGGTGTGTGTGTGTGTGTGTGTGTGTGTGTGTGTGTGTGTGTTTGTGTGTGTGTGTGTGCGCACGTGTGTGCGTGAGTGTGTGTGTGTGTTACTTCCTCAAACAGGTTCTGAATTACCTCCACTCTACCTGTGACACTTGAATGTGCTGTGTTTGTGTTTATGTGTGTGTGTGTCTGAGAGTGTTTGTGTATGAGTGTGTGTTTGTGTTTGTGTCTCTGTGTGTATGTGTGTGTGTGTTTGAGTGTGTGTGTGTGTGCATGCTTGTGTGTTTGAATGTGTGTGTATGAGTGTTTGTGTGTGTGTGTGTGTGTGCAGGGGCGGTTTTAGCAAATTGGAGGCCCTGGGCAAAGAACAATGTTGGCCCCCCCCCACCCCCAAAAAAAGGATAAATCGTTTTAATGTTAGGTGGAACTGACATTTATTGTGAGTATATGACTAACAATTAAACAGTTGTAAATTATTTGAATTATGAGGTTTTGAGTGCAGTGTTTTTGTAGTGTAACTTTTTTATTACTTTATCAAAACAATGTTACTTGTTACATTTGATTAATGCTTTATAGTTCTGTTTCTGAATGTTTTCAACTGAAACTTCCACATTTGTACAGGTCCTGTTGTAACCATTTCAATTCTCTCTCTATCTGTTAATTTGTCACGCCATAATAATGGGTCTTCACTAATCACTGTATCACCACCAGTGAAGCAGATGTATGAGTGCAGACAGAGATGCTCCAGTGTATGGGTGTGTGTGTGTATGGGTGTGTGTGTGTGTGTGTGTGTATGTTTGTGTGTGATCATGTTATGTGTCCAATTCTCAGGGGGGGCAATTTTTTGGATAATGATTAAGGGGACCCATTCGGTAGGTACATTAAGTTAGCTGATTAACCAATACAGCAATGCCATTTTGTACACCATTGGCAGCACACAACAGTAATATTCCCCCTCTTGCTACATAGTTACAGGTGGAAAGCTATGGAAGAAAGTTGCATCCAGAAGCCTTCATAAGCCAACATGTTGTGGCTCTTAAATGATCCCACTTTTTCATTATCCACAAGTCTCAAATGTTTAATGATGGAACATAGCCTAACAGGACACATGACACATGTGCAGTAACAACATAAAGAAGCGGGCAACATATAAGTCAAAACCGACAATATTTATTAACTGATCTTGAAAATATTGGCTTACAAAAGCAAAATAAGTCATCACATAAAAAATAATTCAGTGTAAGTGCAAGAAGCGAACGGTGAAACACACAGTGAAACCTAGGAAAAGTGACAGTGCTATATAGAAAAACAGACGGCATTAGCCACTTCACAACTACGATTTTCTTTTGTTCCAATTCTTGGATGTAGGATTTCCCTCCCTTTGTAGAAACCTGTGGAATGGAAAGATTTGGTCTAGAAAGTCCTAACTGTTGATGTCAATTTATCTTCTTTGGAACGCCAACCTTAAAGGACTGAACAGGAGCCATCTTGACAGAATATGCCTCTGTAAAAGCTGTATGACATCCTTATAGGCTTTTAGGTCAATTACTTATGACACGGCATGGAGGGGCAAGCCCACCCGGAAGCAATAGAGAATGCATTGAGAGCTCTGTTTTATGAAAAAAATGGATTTCACATGGGAGTGGTCTGGGGCGATTCTCATTCTTCATCAGCTGAAGTGACAAGAAACAGCAGGAGGACATCATCATCTAGTTTACACCTTAGACTTCACTTATGTTATGACCACAACTGAAGGACATCATCAACTAGTTCACACCTTACTGACGCCTCGCTCGCTCACTCACTCACTCACTCACTCACTCACTCACTCACTCACTCACTCACTCACTCACTCACTCACTCACTCACTCACTCACTCACTCACTCACTCACTCAGGAGAGATGCTGATGTGTGT
>NC_137928.1:2924912-2949912 GCF_963457725.1 Sprattus sprattus
CACACACACACACACACACACACACACACACACACACACACACACACACACGAAATGATGCTTACTGCAGTCACTCCAGTTTGCAGTTTCAATGACAAAGAGCAGAACATAAAAGTTCCACTCCTGAGTCTCCCAGCAGCTCATTGAAGCCAATTCATTAAACTTAAGATTAATGAATACATATTATTAATATTTCACTTACCAATGTACACACACAAATACTACATGTAATGATGCTTACTGTAGTTCCTCCAGTTTGCAGTTTTGATGAGAAGGAGCAGAACATAGAAGTTCCACGCCTGAGTCTTAAAATGAGCTTAATGTTCAGTTACCAATAGAAATCACCAAACATCTAAGGTGTAATTATGCTGTTTAGTGTTTGACCTTCAATCCATATTAGACTGATGTGAGGTATGAACTGCAGTCAGCTCTACTCTCAATTTAGAAGAAATGTTCTCTTATCAGGGCAGTTCATTTACCAGGAACAAAAGCAACTATTTGATGATATGCCGTCTACTGACAATCAGGGAACTCAGGGAATATGTTTTTTTTTTTTACCATTTTGACGATGTGATGTCTCCTGAAAAACTTGCTGAAAAATCTGTCTACAGACCCCCCCCCCCCCCCCCCCCACACACACACACACACACAAACAGTGTTTTACTGACTCAGCTGATATGGAAGATTTGACCACTGGCATCAACTTCTTCAGAACTTCATCAGCAGTGAGGAGTTCAGTCAGATCTTCCTCTGGTGTCTTTATGTACTTCTGCAGGTCAAACTCATCCAGCTGCTCTTGTGCAGTCTTAAGCTTAAATGTCCCAGTCTTCCACTCTCCTGGTAAGAGCACGTCCACACACAGAGTTCCTGAGCTCCTGTCAATGTCCTCCACTGCTGCATGGTGATTCAGCTCATTCAGACAGTAGAACAGGTTGATCTCTCTGTCTGATTTATTCTGATTTCTAATCATCTGTTTGACATACTGGACTGTTTGCTCTGAGCTCTGTGATTGGCTTCTTGTCTGTGGCAGAAGGTGTCTTAAGAGATTCGTATTGGACTCCAGTGAGAGGCCCAGAAGGAAGCGGAGGAAAAGGTTGAGGTGTCCATTCTTACTCTGTAAGGCCAGATCCACTGCAGTCTTGTGTAGGTCTTGAAGTGTTGCAGCTCTGAACAGAGCAGAGAGCTGAGAGGTTTGCTGTTGGTCAGGCATGTTTCTCTCTCTGTTGCTGAAGCAGATGAACACATATAAAGCTGCAAGAAACTCCTGAATGCTCAGATGCACAAAGCTGAACACCTTCCCCTCCTCTCTGAAGATCTGAGTACACACTCCTGAGTACACTGATGCTTCTGTGACATCAATGCCACACTCTCTCAGGTCTTCCTCATAGAAGATCAGATTGCCCTCCTCCAGTTGTTGGAAAGCCAGTTTCCCCAGTTTGAAAATCATATCTTCAACTCTCTCTTTTCTCACTGTGTACTTTTCATTTGTTATGCTTGTCTGAATGATCAGGAAGTGTGTGTACATTTGAGTGAGAGTCTTTGGCATTTCTACACTCCCTGATTCATCTGATGTTTTCTCCACAACAGTGGCGGTAATCCAGGAGAAGACTGGAATGTGGCACATTATGTAGAGGCTCCTGGATGACTTCAGGTGTGTGACAGTTCTGCTGGCCAGTTTGTCATCACTGATTTTCTTCCTGAAGTACTCCTCTTTCTGTGGGTCGTTGAATCCCCTTATTTCTGTCACCTGGTCCACATACTCAGGACGGATCTGATTGACTGCTGCAGGTCGGGTGGTGATCCAGAGGAGAGCAGAGGGAAGCAGATTCCCCTCAATGAGATTTGTCAACAGCACATCCACTGAGGCTGGCTCTGTCATATCACAACACCTTGGGTTGGAGTTGAAATCTAGAGGAAGTCGACACTCATCCAGACCATCAAAGATGAACATGAATCTGTGCTTTGAAGAAGTGAATATCCTTGGATCTGTAATTGCAGGGAAGAACTGCTGAATAACCTCCACCAAACTGAGTTTTTTCTCCTTCATCAGGTTCAGCTCTCGGAAGGGGAGAGGAAATATGAAGTGGACATCACGATTCTCTTTCCCTTCAGCCCAGTCAAGAATGAACTTCTGCACAGAGACTGTTTTTCCAATGCCAGCCACTCCCTTAGTCAGCACTGTTCTGATGTGTTTGTCTTGTCCAGATAAAGGTTTAAAGATGTCACTGCAGTTGATTGGTGTGTCTGCTGCTTCTCTCCTGGATGCTCTCTCTATCTGTCTGACCTCATGTTCATCATTGACCTCTCCTCTTCCCCCCTCTGTGATGTAGAGCTCTGTGTAGATCTTACTGAGGGGTGTGGGGTTACCCTGCTTTGTGGTTCCCTCAATCAGATTCTGAAATATCTTTTGCAGGTCAGTTTTGTGGATCTTCTGCATCTCCACATTTACTGAACCAGGTTGGTCTCTGTGTGTGAAACCAAGAACAAATATGAAATAACTTGTTTACTGTCATATCAAGCAGGAATGTAGTCTGTATACCTACCACTCTGTCTGAAGAGTTTCCCCCTAATGTAGTCTATATAACTGCCACTCTGTCTGAAGAGTTTCCCCCTAATGTAGTCTATATAACTGCCACTCTGTCTGAAGAGTTTCCCCCTAATGTAGTCGATATAACTGCCACTCTGTCTGAAGAGTTTCCCCCTAATGTAGTCTATGTAACTGCCACTCTGTCTGAAGAGTTTCCCCTTAATGTAGTCTATATAACTGCAATTCTGTCTGAAAAGTTTTACATTAACTATACTCAGCAGTGTATCCCCCTAATGCTCTTCTCTCATGTGATTGCCGATTAATTGACTTGCTTCAAATTTCCACTCCAGTCGTTCTCTCTCACTCCATTTCAACTGCTGACACAGGAGGGCTGCTGGATTTGTGCTTGTTGCTCCGGATTATTACTATGTCACTTCACTGACTTGTTCCTGCTCTGCACAGAAATTTATAATTGGACAATTCCCACTGTTACATCTGCCTGGGAAAATTTTATTTTAGGGGATTGGCTTGGGTCTTCAGGTATAAAACCAAGAACTTTAGAGTGTTAAAGTCTCTCGTTCTCTTTCTTCTTCTCTCACTGCTGCTGGTTCTCCTCTCTTTGAATGTGTTTGTCTTTAAGAGTGGGGATCCTCTCTAATTATTGTTTACTATATTTCCTATTTCAAGACGTAATCATTTTAAGTTGGAAACATTTAGTTTACCTGTAGCATCTTTTTAAAGTCTTGGAAAACTGTTTGGACAGAATTGTTATACCTTATTCTCAGTACTGAATTTTTAAGTGCAGAGGAATTTACTAAAATGGTTCAACTAGCATGAATGAGGAGTGAAATAGCTGTATTTCACACACTCCCACACACACGCTTACACACACGTGCACATACATGTTGACACACATGTGTGGAGACACACGAATGCACACACATGTAGACACACACACACACACAACGTGTTAAGAAATTTCAAAGAATATAACTGATTTAATTTATAATATCTATTCGATTTTAAATATTTTCACAGTGTTACTTTGAAGATCTTTCTTTAACTCTATTAATTTACTTATGAAGCCTTTTTGATTTGAATGGCAAGGTCAGAGACAACAGGTCAGCCTCTGGTCTGTCTCATACTGCCACCTTCTGACAATATGGTGATACTGCAATGATCAATACTACATTTTGTAAAAACCTACAAAATATACTGAAATGGTTCTCAAGATCAGTTATAGGATTATTTCACCCTTAGGAGGGCTTAGGCTTGTGACAATGTGAAGGCTAATACCCTAATCAATCAATCATATCAGTGAATGGATTTTGTCTGTCTCCTTTAATATCTAGATACTATATACAAGATATTTAAGAAATATCTATAACTTCCCATCTCATATAAATATCTAAAACAAAAAACAAGTCAAACACATTTGGTATACTTTTACACTTCAGGTGTAATTCAAATGACTGTATGGATGATTGTATTTCCTGTGAAAAGTCCTCATTACTACTCACCTCTGACCAGCAGGAATACCTCCTTCTGCTAAGGGAAGTGGAAGATTCATGGACTGGTCACTTTTCATGGACACACAGCTTGGTACCGGAGAGTGTGATCTCTTCTGCAGGATGTGGCTATGTTTAACAGAAACACAGAGAAGCACACACACACACTCACACACACCAGCACACAAACACACACACACACACACACACACACACACACACACACACACACACACACACACACACACACACACACACACACACACACACACACACACACACACACACACACACACACACACACACACACTCCTGTCCATTAGTGTCTATTTCAGCTCCTGTCTATGAGAGTCTATTGCAGTTCCATCACAGGTCACCAGTGGAAACTGCTGCAGCACCTGTAATCACAAGCACATCTGCTGAATCTGCCGCACACACACACACACACACACACACACACACTTTACCTCTTTATTTGGATTCGATAAATTAGTACATATCAGGCAAAATCCAAATTTGGCTAAAGGGAAGTCTTAAATTGCATTCAAAGTTCTAGTCCATATTGTGCATTACGGGTAAAGGTGACACCTGCGCTTCCAGATAAAGAGGCTACCTATTAATGCTGCCGTGGAGCAGTACTTTGCAAAGTGTTTGGCCCTTTTTTTTGAGAGACCACAGATTTGTAGGCCTCGCACACACATTCTATGCACATGACCTAAGCTGCCAAAGATCAAGGCAATGATTATACATGTGTAGCCATAGTTGGTTAGAACAGTACTTAAGGGTTGATATTTTAGCAGTTTTGACGCATAGCAGGTGTCCATGTAGGCGTCGTAAGAGCAGCCAATCTCAATGATTGTGATTGTTTTCTTTTCTTCATTAATTGACACAAGGTCCGGTGTATTTGCGATGTGCTTAATGGCAGTATTCAATTCGTTCCGCTGATCATGTGGAATGGAGAACCAGTGTGATTTAACAGACTCCATGCATTCACATGTGACTTTTTCTATTTTGTTTCTTCATTGTCGTGGTATGTGTGGTAGTATTTGTTAATTGTATGTAGTTTTACTGTCCAGTCAAAGAGTATCCTCCTCAAAAGTTGATTATTCGTCATATCGTCAACGGAGAAGGTTATTGGCTGCAATTTGCCATCTCTCCAGGACCTGTATGGATCCAGGACCCTGAGGCGTGCAGGGAAAAATTATGGCCGACCCCTCCCACCCTGGTCACAAATTCTTTGTGACCCTCCCCTCCGGCAGAAGGCTGCAGGCCATCAGGACCAAAACCTCACGCCACCAGAGCAGCTTCTTCCCGTCTGCGGCTGGCCTCATTAACAAGGCCCTGGACCCCAGCCCCCCAACACGGACTAATCCTGAGCTCTGTATTGCAAACTAGTCCTGCATTTTCCATTTAATATATTCTGTACATTTTTTTATATATTCAAGATTTAGTTTTTTCCTATAATTAATAACTTAATATGTGTATAATAACTAATATTTGTATAGTTTATTGTGTATGTTTATTGTTTGCACCAACGTCCCACAAAAAATTCCTGGTAGGTGAAAACCTACTTGGCAGTAAAAAACCTTTCTGATTTTTCTGATTCTGATATGGAATTATCGACACACAGAAATACACACTTCAATAATCAAAGGTGTGTAGACAAGGTTTACATAATTGAACAAACAAATGTACACACACATCTTACACACACCTTCATCAGGAGAACATTAATTTTGCTGATCCTGTCTGCTAATCACACACCCAGCATACATTCTAGAGTCATAATCTTACTGTCCAGTCGAAGAGTCACCTCCTGTAAATTTGATTGGTTGATCCATGGACCGGTCACTCTTCATGGACACACAGGTGGGGGTTGGGGATTGTGACCTCCTGTTAGAGCTAGATCCCTCCATCCTAGAGAAGAAGAGGAGAACTGCCATCAGGAGAACATTCCTCTCACTGCTCATGTCTGCTTCACACACACACACACACACACACACACACACACACACACACACACACACACACACACACACACACACACAGTGCTTTCATCATTATTTTCTTCCTCCATGCATTCATATGTGTCACTTTTTCTAATATTAAAACTTGATAATTTGTTAACTCTCATTACAAGGTAGTGTAGTATTTGTTATTTGTATGTCGTCTGGGAATAATGTATGTAAAATGTATGTAAACCTAATACTAAACTGTTAAAATGACCCAAATTATGTTTCAACTGTAGAGGTGTAGACATCTCAAGGAACAGCTCTGTTTGATTGAATGCCACTTGAGACCTTTTGCTGTCTGGGAAAAGTGGTTGGTACAGCATTGTCATACCTATTGGTGTTTATCAGCTGAGCTAAAAGTGGTTTTAAACTATAGATGGGTTAGCATTTTTAGAGATTTAGTTGGATTCAGTTTAATTCTGCTTGCAGCTACTGACTTAGAACACAACCATGCCAAATATCTGATTGAGGCAAATGGCCATTACATAAATACAAATGTTCTCATCTCTGATTGGTCCAGTTACTACACACTCTTGCTCTACTGTGGGTTGGGTTCTACTTTCTGATAGGCAGCCAAATAAAAACCAATCAGCTCTCATCAGCTCTCATCCAATCATCTTTAGTTGCCAGGCAGAAATCCTGCTGACAAGTTTTTTCCCACACACCTACATGCATAATCTGATCTTATTTGTACTTCGTAACTTTTTGCTTACAAATAGATAATAAAAAAGATGTATAACACAAATTAACAAACAAACAAATAGACACTTAAATACACAAAAAATACATTTAAATGTATTATAATTGTTGTTGTTGTTGTCTTACCCGAGAGGCTCATGACCATGGTTCTTTTCTTCACTGGAACTCATTTTGGGGCAAATACACCCCTTTTCCTGAGATATCCCCCTCCTGGTATTATACTGGAGAATGGGAGAGAAAGACAGACATACACAAAGTGTCACAAAGTGTAACCAAATCTAAAAAAAGAGAATATTACTCTAATTTTCAGGTCCTTGCACTGGATCCCAGTTAGATACAGTACTGAATTAAAAGTATGACTTGCTGAATATAAACCTGTCAGGTCTCTTAGATCTGCAGGAGCTGGTCAGCTAGTGGTGCCCAGAGTTGAAACTATGGTGGTAATGGTATTTAGCCGTCATTCCTCTGCTGAAACCAGCTCCCCATGGGGATCAGATCTGCCCCAACTCTAACCTGTTTTTAAAAAAGAAGCTCAAAACTGCCTTATTTTCCACTGCCTTCCAATAATCAGTTTGCTTTATTCTAGAGTTGTGAAAAAGTACGCGTTAACGCATTATGATTAAATTAGAGGATTCATTCGATCATTTTTTTAACGCATTTAACGCATGCATACTGACACCATACCACTGGCAAAAACAGAACATATTTGAATATTGAAGATCTTACTCTAGAGAGCAAGGAGAGAAGAACCTCCATCATCAGAACATTAATCAACACTGATACACACACACTCAAACACACACACATACAGTACACGTCATCATCAGACCACATTGATACTGTTAGATTTAGGTGGATCATATGGATACATAAGATCATAACTCCACATACCAGGCCATATCTCATTTTGACCCGCACTCTTAGTTTGCATATCACCATGCCCCATCCTCCTGGCCTTTCGTCTAAGTTGGTTGGTCGCATGGTTCCTGGCTTTTGTGTGTCTTGGAGCCAGAGGCATTAGACTGATTGTTGGCCTTTGTCTACAGCCACGACAAGATGGTTAAAGCTAAAAGGTATTAGCATCTATATGGCCATACCTGGTATATATGGCCCTTGGTCAAAGCTAGACTTGCCCTTTGACCTGCAGACACACCCACTCCGTCCCCTAACATCATGTCTTGTTAATTCAACTCTATAAATGTATGTTCATTTCTGCAATATTTAGAGAAGACCTCCTCGTATCCAGAGACCTTTCCTGGCAGACGAATACGTGCCTCCTGGTTCTTGCTGTGTCGATGTGACCATGGCTAGTGTCTGAATAGACAAATGATTTTCGCTAAGCCGTCTTCAAAAAGTCTCTTACTCTGACAAAGCTAACTTGACCAAGTGTGGGCCTCGACGGTTTCGCCGAAGAAACAGCAGATTCTTTCAATACTGACACACACACACACACACACACACACACACCTCCATCATCGAAACATCATCTCTCACACACCTCCATCATCAGAGTATTAATCACCACTAACTCACACACACACACACACACACACACACACACACACACTCCTGTCCATTAGTGTCTATTTCAGCTCCTGTCTATGAGAGTCTATTGCAGTTCCATCACAGGTCACCAGTGGAAACTGCTGCAGCACCTGTAATCACAAGCACATCTGCTGGATCTGCCGTTTGTGTGTGTGTGTGTGAGTGCAACATTACACACAATCACGTTGTTAATTTGAACCAGACTAAAATGATCACAGCAAGTGTATGGGACAATATCTATGTATGTACAGATTATGACAAGTGTGACTTTGGTACAGTGGGTAGAGAGGTTGGTCAGTAGTTGCAAGGTTGTTAATGCGATTCCCCTTACATTCCCTTGTAAGTCGCTTTGAATAAAGGCGTATGCTAAATGACTAAATGCAAATGTATTAATAAGAAAATCAATAAATTGAAGCAGTGAAAAATAGTTTAAATTTCTCTCTATTTTTATCATGAGTCCATCTTAATAATTTTCTACAATAATAATATGCTATGGTGTAGTAACAACACTGTCATACAGTATAATTATGAGTGCATTGTTCTCCGCATCGCTGACAATACAAAAATGTACCACTCGCAAAAAAACGCAAGACAGTCAATGCTCGGCTGTTGTGTGTGATGTTTGCAATAAATAGCTCGAGAAGGTCTTGTAAATGAATGATTCCTTGGCGGCTGAATCGGTAGTGCTCATACAAGAACTCATCATGATGGAATAATGGGTCTTGGCGATCGCGAAGAACTCTCTACCTATGAAGCGCCAATCTAACTACTATGCTCCTTGGCAATGGGATCTCTCCTTTTTCCGAGGGTGTGGCAAGCTTATCCAGCTTCACTTAAATTAGCTAATTGATGATCGATATGGTGATTTATCCAAAGGTGCTTCCACGAACCCAAAGTAGGGACTTATATAATCTCTTCTTGGAAATGATCTTGGTCTATTTCAGCACCACTGGTTAAAATGTAGAAAAACAGGTATTCGATTAACTGGTTTAACCTGAAGACGGGTTAAAGATTTCTAAATGTTCAGACTCTCACAAGTAAACATAACCATGAAAACACATAACATTAAAATACAAATATACACATTTTTCCATGTATCATCAAATATATACCCATACACATACTGAGACACACGTGATAAACACACACACACACACACACACGGACACAAACAAACAGAGAACACCATAAATAAATCAATACAGTGTATCTTCATGTCCAAATGATCTCACCTGATTGTTTGTCAAGTGTAATCTCTCTTTAAAACACAGTCCTTCTTCTGCTTTCTCTCATAGATCCGGAGCATTGTCAGACATGTGGGAGAGTACCCTACCCAACACTTTGTGCCTTCAGACTGAGTCTGTTACTTCCTGTTTCTCAAACAGGTTCTGAAATACCTCCCCTCTACCTGTGACCTCATCCATACACCCTTGAATGTGGTGTGTGTGTGTGTGTGTGTGTGTGTGAGAGTTAGTGATTAGTGATTAGTGATTAATGTTTTGATGATGGAGGTGTGTAGAACCTGATAATGTAATAATTTCCTGATAATGTAATAACCCTGATAATGTAATAAAAAATCCCTCATAAGTCCCTAAAAGATGTAATAAAACCTGATAATGTAATAATATCCCAATAATGTAATAAAGTGCATTTCCCAATAATGTAACAATCATCATACCAATAATGTAATAAAATGTTACATTAATTGGAAGTTATTACATTATCAGGTTAGCCTCAATTTTGCAGAACCTGATAATGTAATAAATTCCTGATATTGTAAAAACTTTGGTCAGTGCTGAAATGTTGGGACACCAGTTATTCAGACCAAGTGAGTCTTGATGTCTTTAGCCATTGTGTTTTCCACTGAAAGGACAAGCCAGCAGAGGATCCATTCAAACTGCCTTGTCATGTGCAAAGTCAAGGGAAAGTAGAGGATATGCATGTTGCATGATGTTTTGCAGTATATTGTGTAATTTTTAAGGGACATTGCCACACAAAATCAAAAGAGAATTTGATATAAATCAAATAGCAAAATGTCAGCTATTGATGATCAATGAGGACTTAGAAACTCAATGTTCTATGTGCCCATTAGCTGCCGGTCTATAACATACCAAAATGTTCTTATTTTTTCTCTATTAGTTGATTACCACTGAATATCCCTTTCATCATTGTAAAAATTGTGCATTCGCAATCATATAAAATATATACTGTATCTGCTAATAGTGAAGCAGCAGGTCTCTGGACAGCTTCACTGTTTGGACCTCTGAAACTGGAGACCTGATCTGAAACTGGAGACCTGATGCTACAGCACCAACCAAAGTTATTACAATATCAGGTAATTATTACATTATCAGGTTCTGCAAAATTGAGGCTAACCTGCACTTTATTACATTATCGGGGTATTATTACATTATCAGGTTTTATTACATGTTTTAGGGACTTATGAAGGAATTTGTATTACATTATCGGGAGTTATTACATTACCGGGAAATTATTACATTATCAGGTTCTACAAGGTGTGTGAGAGATGATGTTCCGATGATGGAGGTGTGTGTGTGTGTCTATTTAATTGTAAACGTGCAAACAATGGAAATATGAATCATGAAAAACAAATGGAGTTGTTAAACTGGTCAATGCACAGTTTTATGCTCTATTGATTGCAGAAAAGGAAAAAAAAAAACATATTGAGTAACCCAAGACTAGGCATTAAGTTTGCATGCCAAGCAATGACCAGTAAATAAAAAAAGGCAAATCTTCACGTTAGCTTGGCATTGCTAAACTACCAGCTTTATCTTACCACTACGATAAATAAATAATCAAGGTACAATCGTGTTATTTTGATGCTATTGCTGTATGTCAACATGTATTTTGCTAGATAACAGTATAAAATCATGTCAGTAACCGTATGCGATATGCAAAAGTCATAGACATTAACTTAGCATAGCAAGAACTCCACATAACTCGACCTGTTTCCCAAAATTTAAAGGCGAATTTTTTGAGGTAGACGGGAAACGCACTGAAACCTCCACAAGTTATTCTTGGGGCCTCTGAACTTGAACATGTCCTCAGATGAGGCTGACTCAGAATCCATGCTGAAAAGTTGCTTGTTAGTCAGGCTGTTTGTCGAATGTTTAAGCAAAACAGGCAAGGCTACCGTAGTGCTGCTGCCAATTACACACTCTGCTGTCATTGGAGCTGATAGAGCCACCTGATTGGTTGAAACGTCCTAAAGCAACGCAATCCATATTTTCGTGTAGGCAACATTTTGGCGAAACTGTTCATAAAATGTAACGAATAACGACACATATTGTAGAAATGTAGCGGAGTAAAAGTATAGATAATAGCTGCAAAATGTAACAAAGTAAAAGTAAAAAGTATGCACTATTATTTTTACTTAAGTAAAGTACAGATACGTAAAAATGTAACGAAGTACAGTAACAAAGTAAAAATACTTTGTTACATTCCACCACTGAGCAGCAGTGGGCTACAGACTGCACATGTTGTTGTGTTTAGCAGCAGTGGGCTACAATAATAATCGGTGCCTGTGACACTTTGTATGAACGAGTTCATATTCACACATAATAACACCAGTTCATCAGAATGCTGATATGAAATATGAAAACAACCAGTAGTCAATGTGCAAGCTTCCAATTAATCTTTATTTAAGATACTCTATTTGAGTTGGGGTAGTCGGTCCTTCAGTCCTGGCATGATGATCTCTCGCGACACGTTTCACCTGTTTGTGTTTTCTTTTCCTTTGATGCCGAAACAAATGCTTGTGGAGTCAAGTGCAGTTGAGAGGCGCTTGTCTCCAGGGCAAAGATTACACTGATATAACTGTCATATTTTTCTCTTTTCACTGATAAAAAAAAGGCTGTGATTGGATTACATACCTGGAGCTGGCCCTGACGGGACAAAATAAAATCACCCATTCTCCGGGATGTCCCGGACAATTGCCTCTCTCCTACTGATAACTATTTCACTCGTGCCTCTACTACTGATAACTCTTTCACTATTGCCTCTACTACAGATAACTCTTTCACTAGTGCCTCTCTTCTACTGTTAACTCTTTCACTAGTGCCTCTACTACTGATAACTCTTTCACTAGTGCCTCTCTCCTACTGATAACTCTTTCACTAGTTCCTCTACTACAGATAACTCTTTCACTAGTTCCTCTACTACAGATAACTCTTTCACTAGTGCCTCTCTTCTACTGTTAACTCTTTCACTAGTGCCTCTTTACTACTGATAACTCTTTCACTAGTGCCTCTCTACTACTGATAACTCTTTCACTAGTGCCTCTCTACTACTATTGACGACCAACTGACATTCACTCACCACATTGCCTCTGTCTCCTGGTCGTCCTGCTTCGCACTATTCAACATCCGCAAAATCAGGCCGTACTTATCCGAGTGCGCCACCCAGAATGAGAATAGTCTAGATTGCTGTACTTGCAGACGGCAGTGCTAAACGACGCTCGTTAGACGAACGCAGCATCTGGGGGGTAACATTTGCCCTTACAAGAGCATTTAAGTCAGTGGGAGCAGAATCAGCTATCACTCTTTAAGCAAGCATAAATTACTTGAACGTAATGCAAGCAGCTACAGGCAGCCAGTGGAGCTCAATAGGAAGTAGGCTGATGTTTGCCCTTTTCAGTTCATTTAGGGTTGCTACAGTTTTCCAGCAAATCATCCTGCCTTTAAGTCTAACTAGACAGAATGTTTTACCTTGCCTGAAGTGAAGTTTAAATGAGGAAAAAACTGAGGTGAAACAGTATGGAAGCTTTAGGCTTACTGTAGGACAACTACAGCAGTTTCACAGAAAAGTTTACATAGAGCAGATTGAGATGCTACAAACACCTTTTACAGTCTGATGGGATCTAAACATTTTAGTTATGGCACATTATGGCATCTGCTATGACAGGTTTATGACACAGACATGTCAGTCATATGTCACCACAGTCATGTCACGTGTAACAGAATGATGACTGGAGTCTGAAGTTGTCCCAGGGTTCAGTGATGTCATCAGAGGGCAGATACAAATGGAACCAAGAACATTTACTTATTCAACTACAAGCTTATTTATGTATTTATTTACTATGTATTACGTATTCATTGAACAGCGTATTCATTGATTTATGAACTATTTAATAAGTATCTCACTTCTGAAAGAGAATGGAGCCTAGAATATTTACTTATTCATTTAAAAGCTTATATATTTATTTGAAGGTAGGGTAAAACTACAAGAAATCCAACATATGTACAGTGCCACTTGAAAGTATGTGAACCCCTTGAGCAATATGAGTTTTCTGTTGTTTTACCATGATTTTTCATTTTTTTCATCACCAATTTTCCATAGATGAAATGTCAGGTTTATGTTAAATCATTTGCATGTACTTGTTTAGAGGGAATTGTTTGAGTAGCCAAAAAACTTCATGAAACATGGAATTAGTGTATTTTCAAAAGTAAGTTAAGTCAAGCAGGTAACAGATTCGGTGAAACATATTTGGATGCTTAGAAGTGGACGCCCATCAAGACCATCACCAAGAAGCACCAGAAGAAGAATAAATCAGGTAAAAGTCAACCCACACATCACCTCTAAAGAGTTTCGGACCTCTCTGGCAGCATCTGGGGTAAATGTACATGGGTCTACAATCAGACGAAAATTGAATAGACATGACATTCATGATCGGGTTGCTAGAAGGAAGCCTCTGCTCTCAAGAAAGAACAAAACTGCCCGTTTCAACTTTGCCAGAGAGCACTTGGATAAACCAAAGGCCTATTGAAGTCCCTTCTTTGGACAGATGAGTCCAAGATAGAATTATTTGGTCACGATCAAAACCAACAATTTTCGTCTGATTGTAGACCTATGTAAATTTACCCCAGATGCTGCCAGAGAGGTCCGAAACTCTTTAGAGGTGATGTGTGGGTTGACCTTTACCTGATTTATTCTTCTACTGGTGCTTCTTGGTGATGGTCTTAATGGGCGTCCACTTCTAGGCAAAGATTATTTGTCTTGGATGGATGGATGGAGCTGGAATCTTTTGGAGATGGTCTTATAGCTTTCCCAAGACTGATGGGCTGCCAGTTGGGCTGCCAGTACCTTCTTTCTGATGTTCTCGGATATCTCGTTTCCTCTCTGCATTGTTGATCTGGCACTACTAATCATGGTAAAACAACAGAAAACTCTTAAGTGCTCAAGGGGTTCACATACTTTTAATTGGCACTGCATATGAACTTCAGTATATCAATACAAGTAAATATGCAATTATATTTAAATATTCAGTGTGTCAAAGCTATGCAATTTCACTGTGCACCTTATCAAGATCAAGATATGTATTTTAGCTAAACAAATGACAATGGATTATCACATCCAACTTAATGCGATAAAGGTTAGTTTATGCTAATACCAGCACATGTAATATCAACTTGCACATTAAAAAGAACCTTAAACGTATTAATTTATAAGCTTATTTATTTACTATTTATGAAGTATCTCGCTTCTGAAAGAAAAACTTCAATGGGGCTTCGGCCAGTCTATC
The DNA here is from genome assembly GCF_963457725.1 of Sprattus sprattus. Lineage (NCBI taxonomy): Eukaryota > Metazoa > Chordata > Actinopteri > Clupeiformes > Clupeidae > Sprattus > Sprattus sprattus. The sequence continues at coordinate 2,939,745 of NC_137928.1, forward strand.
AAATTAATCACATCAGAGTATACGTTAAATCACAAAACTTTGATCATATTACTCTCTCTGTTACACACATGTTCGGGTGAGTCTACCACCCCTATACGCCCTGCAGAAGTTTGTTTCGGATTGCGGGTGGTGTGTGAACTCAAATGCACAACTCAGACAAATGCAGTAGATTTAGAATAATGGTTTTTCTGTCCAGGGTTCGGTACACGGTTAGACAGTCCAACAAGCAGGCAAACAAATCAAAGGGCAAAGGCAAGAGAGAAGTCAAATACAGTCCAGGGTCGGTAACACGAGGAACTTACTTGAACTCGGAGAGAACACTGAGAGAACACTGAGAGAACACGGAGAGAACACGGAGAGAACACGGAGAGAACACGGAGAGAACACGGAGAGAACACGGAGAGAACACGGAGAGAACACGGAGAGAACACGGAGGAGACACAGAGAATCAACACGTAACAAATATGACGATCCAGCAACGAGAGACAAGAACACAGGGAGTATATATACACACACACACACACAACAGATAACAAGGGACAGGTGAAGACAATCAAGGCGGGGCAGATAATGAGACACAGGTGGACTAAACAAGGGAATTAACAGGAACAGATAACGAGGGACAGGTGAGAACAATCAAGGCGTGGGAGACAATGACAGCAAGGAGGGCATATGGCAAACACCAACAAACACAGGGAAGCACATGGTGGAAAGCACATGGTGGGAACAAGGAAGCACAAAGACTAGACAAGGAACAAAGATCACATGGCACACAAGGGAGACAAACTAATAAACAGCAGACACACAAGCAGAATAACAAGGGGAGGGCGTGAGGAGACAGACACGAGGAGACAAGGGTAAACAAACACAAATGAAGAAACACGTGAGAACACAAGGGATACATAGGGAAACAAGACAGGGACAGAGCACAGACCTTACAGAAGTTGGCAGATAGACAACTTCTCCAATCACCACGCTGAAGAGAGTGCTTAGTTCAACTCCTCCTCCAATCACCACACTGAAGAGATTTTTTAGTTCAATGCTGTTTAATGTTGACTGGAAGTAGGGTTAAACTATAGGAAATACAATATACATATATAACCTTCAATACAACAATAACAAATAATCTAAAATGATATTTGAATATTAGGTGTGTCAATGCTCTGCAATTCCTAGCGTGCACCTTATCATTGATCAACTAAGATGTGTATTTTAGTTAAACTAATGACAATGGATTATCACATCCAACTTAATGCACTAAGGTTTAGTTTATGCTTATACCAGCAAAATCAACTTGCATATTAAAAGTTAAATCTAACATTAAACCAACTCATATGGCCAACAAATGTGTTTTAAGACTATTGTTTACAAACTGACATACCAACAGAGCATCCAAAGGCATGAAATCTAACAGATGAGTAACAATATCATGAACAGAAGTAACATACATACATTTTTTTTTCATCTACTAATATACTTCCAGAACTAAATATATGGTGTTGATGACATCATTGATAAACAAAGTCTCTTAAAGGGACAGTGTAAATTAACTACACACTGACACAGGTTTTGACAGATATTCATACAATCTCAATAATACACTATATCTCAACATGGCTACACACTGTATATACATATATCACAAAACAATAACAAATCCCAGGAAGCCTATTTATACATCACATATGGATAAATCTGAAGTCCCGCCCCCCAGTCCATATCTCCATGTGTGCACATGATTGAGAGAGACTGGTCCTGCTCTGTCTGCTGAGTCCAAGCTGCATGCTGTCAATCATCTCTGGCAAATCAGGACACGCCTCCACTCTCCTTTCATCTAACTGTTGTGCTCCCCTCAGGAAGAGGCTGTTTGCTGTGTGCTGCTGGAAGCTGAGAACATGTTCATGTTCCTCCCCAGACATTCTGCAGGAGAGATGCTGGATCCCACCCTGTCTTCATGAGCTTCTGGACCAAAAGACCCCATCCAGCTCAGGGCCTTGGCTCTACACACTGCTGCTCACAATTGCATTCTGCAGGATAAAGGAGAGAATACAATAATGAATCAGTCTCTTCTGGATCACAGACCCCATCCAGCTCACATCTGTCGTGTAACTATCTGTATGACAAGAGAAAAGACACAACAAACCACCAGTCTCCATGACAACTGTCTCCCAGTGACCCAGACTGCATGAGAGACAGAGGCCGGCTGTATTCTTACATCAGTAACAGCAGCCATGATAAACACATTCACACATTAGACACACTGCTGCAAAAACCGTAAGGGTGGAGCTACAAAATCCAAAACCACTGGTCTAATCAGAAGAAAAGATAGGCGTCTGGCCCAAACAAATATAGATGGCTGCACATTCCCTTTATGGTGTTTGTAACCTTTTCCACAGTTATAACTTACTGTTAAACAGTCTCTCACTTAGCTTGAACCTGTGACCTTGGGCATGGGAGCCTGAGACACACTAAGATGAGATAGTATTATGACTCTTACTGGAGTTACTTTGATGTGAGTTAATGACTGGAGTGACTTTACAAAAATAAAATGGACAGTCAAACAGACAGAATGGAAAAAAGAAAGAAAGAAACATGAGGAATTGACATAAAAAGAAAAAGAGGTGGGGGAAAGGAATGAGAGTGACAGACAGAGATGTGGGCCAAGGGTCAAGGTCAAAGGTCACAAACAAACAAACATGATGAGTAAAAGATGACAAATAACCAAAGGATGAGATGAGATGTAAGACAGGCCTGAGCTGTAAGGTGTAAGAAGGAAAAAGAAATGGGGAAGAACGAGGGAGAGAGAAGGATGAAAGATGGATGAGCAAAAACAGAGGACCACAGAGGAAACAGACAGAAGAGAGAGAATCTGGAGAACATGAAATAAAAGACAGGCCTCCATGTTGGGTCTCAAGTTATAAAGACCTGAGTGAGATGGTTAGATATTTACTCACTGTAGTTTCTCTAGTTTATTGTGGGGGTCCTTCACTAGAGCTGAGAGCTGCTCAACATCTGATGCACTCAGGTTATTGTGCATCAAGTCTAGCTGTGTGAGTCTTGAGGAGTGTGAGGTCAGGGCAGAGGCCAGAAAGGAACAGCTCTTCTCTGTCAGCGTACAACCAATCAGCCTGAGAGAAACATAATTATACACCTGCATATTACTCATCAATCCCCTACCAACACTCCCCCCCCCACCACCCCCCCACCAACACACACACTCACTCTCAGGGATAAAAACACACACACACAGGGATACACACACACACATATATCAGATATAGCAGTGAGACAATCCAGTAGGATATAGCACATAGAGCAGTGAGACAGTCCAGTAAGATGAAGCACATAGAGCAGTGAGACAGTCCAGTTAGATGAAGCACATAGAGCAGTGAGACAGTCCAGTAAGATGAATCACATAGAGCAGTGACACAGTCCAGTAAGATGAATCACATAGAGCAGTGAGACAGTCCAGTGAGAAGAAGCACATAGAGCAGTGAGACAGTCCAGTAAGATGAATCACATAGAGCAGTGAGACAGTCCAGTAAGATGAAGCACATAGAGCAGTGAGACAGTCCAGTAAGATGAAGCACATAGAGTAGTTAGACAGTCCAGTAAGATGAAGCACATAGAGCAGTGAGACAGTCCAGTAAGATGAAGCACATAGAGTAGTGAGACAGTCCAGTAAGATGAAGCACATAGAGCAGTGAGACAGTCCAATTAGATGAAGCACATAGAGCAGTCCCCCCCCCCCCCCCCCCCCTCCACACACAGACACAAACAGACACACACACTCAGGTATACACACACACGCACACACAGGAACACCAACACACACACTCAGGGGAACAAACTTACACACACAAACACATTCAGGGATACACATACACACACAGATGAACATACACAGACAGGGACACAAACATTCACACACACACACACACACACACACACATATACACACACACATATACACACACACACAGAGAGAGAGCAAGACAGAGAGAGAGAGAGAGAGAGAGAGTGAGAGAGAGAGAGAGCAAGACAGAGACGGCCTAGTTGCTTCTGAAGCTCTGCCTCATGCACCAAAGGAAAAAACACCAACATACATATAATTAATTAAACTAAAAACACCTTTATTTTAGTAGTATTTCACTTACACACACTACCCCACCCCCCCCCCCCCCCCCCCCACCCCCAACACACACTCAAACACAAATACTTCATGAAATTATGCTTACTGTAGATTCTCCAGTTTGCAGTTTTGATGAGAAAGAGCAGAACATAAATGTTTCACTCCTGAGTCTCCCAGCAGCTCATTGCCACCCAGGTCCAGCTGTGTGAGACTTGAGGAGTGAGAGGTCAGGGCAGAGGCCAGATGGGAACAGCTCTTCTCTGTTAGGTCACACTCAAACAGCCTGGGAGAGACATAATGATACATCTGAATATTACTCGCCAATCACCCCCCCCCCCCCCCCCCCGCACACAGACACAAACAGACATACAGTACACATAATTAGGTATACAAACCTACACACACACTCAGGGATACACACACACAGATATATACAGCCTAGATGCTTCTGAAGGCTCTGTCTCATATAATCACCAAAGGAAGAAACACCCACTCATTTAACTAAAAATACCTTTATAATATTAGTATTACACTTACCTACACACTCACACAAACACAAATACAACATTCAATTATGCTTACGTTAGTTGCTCCAGTTTGCAGTTTTGATGAGAAAGAGCAGAACATAAAAATTCCACTCCTGAGTCTCCGAGCAGCTCATTGCATCCCAGGTTCAGCTGTGTGAGACTTGAGGAGTGTGAGGTCAGGGCAGAGGCCAGATAGGAACAGCTCTTCTCTGTCAGATTACAGCCCAGCAGCCTGGGAGAAACATCATGATACATCTGAATATAAATCATCAATCCTCTATCCCCCAACACACACTCAGGGATACAAACACACACATACACACACAGACACACACACGAAATGATGCTTACTGTAGTTTCTCCAGTTTGCAGTTTTGATGACAAAGAGCAGAACATAAAAGTTTTACTCCTGAGTCTCCCAGCAGCTTATTGTCCCCCAGGTGCAGCTGTGTGAGACTTGAGGAGTGTGAGGTCAGGGCAGAGGCCAGATAGGAACAGCTCTTCTCTGTCAGGGTACAGTAACACAGCCTGGGAGAAACATCATGATACATCTGAATATTAATCATCAATCCTCTATCCCCCCACACATACTCAGGGATACACCCACACCCACACACATACAAACACAGACACACACACACACACACACATACACACACACACACACACACACACACACGCGCACACACACACACACACACACACACACACACACACACACACACACACACACACACACACACACACACACACACACACACACACACACACACACACAGGGACACCACAAACACACACTCAGGGGAACAAATTCACACACACAAACACACTCAGGGATACACATACAAACTGATAAACACACACAAACACACACACACAATGTGATGTCAGGACAGAGGCCAGATAGAAAAGCACTGGCCTACCAGGTATGTGGATTCTGAAGACTGTAGAGATGCTCTCTCTATTCCATGGCAGTGATGCAGACAAGCAGCCATTTACAGTGCATTAGGTGCAGGTGCTGCAGTTAGCAGTAGTTCACAAGACATATGCTGGGTTCAACAGTAAGCAGTAGCTCACAAGACATATGCTGGGTTCAACAGTAAGCAGTAACTCACAAGACATATGCTGGGTTCAACAGTAAGCAGTAACTCACAAGACATATGCTGGGTTCAACAGTAAGCAGTAACTCACAAGACATATGCTGGGTTCAACAGTAAGCTGTAGCTCACAGGACATATGCTGGGTTCAACAGTAAGCAGTAGCTCACAAGACATACAGTATGCTGGGTTCAACAGTAAGCTGTAGCTCACAGGACATATGCTGGGTTCAACAGTAAGCAGTAACTCACAAGACATATGCTGGGTTCAACAGTAATCAGTAGCTCACAAGACACATGCTGGGTTCAACAGTAAGCAGGAGCACACAAGACATATGCTGGGTTCAACAGTAAGCAGTAGCTCACAAGACATATGCTGGGTTCAACAGTAAGCAGGAGCACACAAGACACATGCTGGGTTCAACAGTAAGCAGTAGCTCACAAGACACATGCTGGGTTCAACAGTAAGCAGGAGCACACAAGACACATGCTGGGTTCAACAGTAAGCAGGAGCACACAAGACACATGCTGGGTTCAACAGTAAGCAGTAGCTCACAAGACACATGCTGGAATCAACAGTAAGCAGTAGCTTTCAAGATATATGCTGGGTTCAACACGGTAAACCCAACCCTCGGAACTTTCCACTTCTGAAAAAATATGTGTTCACTAGATCAGCTTGAAAAACAATACAGGATAGATTTCCACATAGATTTTCAGGGCAGAGGTAAAATAGGAAAAGCTCTTCTCTGTCAGGGAGAAACAACATGATACACCTGAACAACAGACGGGTCCAGTGTCCTACAGGGTTCAGGGGTTAGTGGTGGTGTGTTGCTGCCCTATAAGGGTTAGGGTTAGTGTCCTACAGGGTTCAGGGGTTAGTGGTGGTGTGTTGCTGCCCTATAAGGGTTAGGGTTAGTGTCCTACAGGGTTCAGGGGTAAGTGGTGGTGTGTTGCTGCCCTATAAAGTTTTAGCATTCACACTATAACTCAAAGAAACTGGAATTGGACTTTGTATTACAAAATGTGAAATATTTTGAATACAACCTAGCCTGGCATTCACAATATTTACATGAAAATGTATATTATAGACAAATATCTTATGTACTCAAAATAACCCTCAAGTTAATGAACCTATAGAAAACACCAAACAACTGTGAGGTATGAACTGCAGTCAGGAGTGTTTGCTTTACTCTCAGTTTAGGAGAAATGTTCTCCTATCAGGGCAGTTCATTAAGACCCTCTTACTTTTTCTCTTTCTCTCTCTCTCTCTCACACACACACACACACACACACACACACACACACACACACACACACACACACACACACGCACAGTATGTTACCAAGCTGATGTAGATTTTGTGACCACTGGCACCAGCTTCTGCAGAACTTCATCTGGACTGAGGAGTTCAGTCAGGTCTTCCTCTGGTGACTTTATGTAGTTCCGCAGGTCAAACTCATCCAGCTGCTCTTTTGGAATCGTAAACTTAAAACTAATAGTCTTCCACTCTCCTGGTAAGAGCACGTCCACACACAGAGTTCCTGAGCCCCTGTCAATGACCTCCACTACAGCATGGTGATTCAGCTCATTCAAACAGTAGAACAGGTTGATCCTTCTGTCTGGTTCATCATCTTGATGTCTGATCATCTGTTTGACACACTGGACTGTTTGCTCTGAGCTCTGTGATTGGCTTCTTGTCTGTGGCAGTAGGTGACTTAAAAGATTCTGATTGGACTCCAGTGAGAGGCCCAGGAGGAAGCGGAGGATGAGGTCCAGGTGTCCATTCGTACTTTGTAAGGCCAGATCCACTGCAGTCTTGTGTAGGTCATGTAGTGTTGCAGCTCTGAACAGAGCAGAGAGCTGAGAGGTTTGCTTTTGGTCAGGCATGTTTCTCTCTCTGTTGCTGAAGCACAGGAACACGTATAAAGCTGCAAGAAACTCCTGAATGCTCAGATGCACAAAGCTGAACACCTTCCCCTGGTACAGCCCAGACTCCTCTCTGAAGATCTGAGTACACACTCCTGAGTACACTGATGCTTCTGTGACATCAATGCCACACTCCCTCACGTCTGCCTCATAAAAGATCAGATTGCCTTTCTCCAGCTGTTGGAAAGCCAGTTTCCCCATTTTGAAAATCATCTCTTTGTCTCTCTCTTTTCTCTCTGTGTACTTTTCATTTGTTATGCTTGTCTGAATGATCAGGAAGTGTGTGTACATTTGAGTCAAAGTCCTTGGCATTTCTACTTTCTCTGATGTTCTCTCAACAACAGTGGCGGTAATCCAGGAGAAGACTGGAATGTGGCACATGATGTAGAGGCTCCTGGATGACTTCAGGTGTGTGATAGTTCTACTGGCCAGGTTCTCATCACTGATTCTGATCCTGAAGTACTCCTCTTTCTGTGGGTCGCTGAATCCCCTTATTTCTGTCACCTGGTCCACACACGTGGGTGGAATCTGATTGGCTGCTGCTGGTCGGGTGGTGATCCAGAGGAGAGCAGAGGGAAGCAGATTACCCTTGATGAGATTTGTCAGCAGCACGTCCACTGAGGCTGGCTCTGTCATATCAGAACACCTCGGGTTTGAGTCCAAATCTAGGGGAAGTCGACACTCATCCAGACCATCAAAGATGAAAATGACTCTTGAATTGGTGAAGATTGCTTGATTTTCTATTCCTGAGAAAAAGTGCTGAATAAGATCCACCAGACTGAGTTTTTTCTCCTTCATCAGGTTCAGCTCTCGGAAAGGAAGAGGAAATATGAAGTGGACATCCTCATTGGCTTTGCCTTCAGCCCAGTCCAGAATGAACTTCTGCACAGACACTGTTTTTCCAATGCCAGCCACTCCCTTTGTCAGCACTGTTCTGATGGGTTTGGGTCTTCCAGATGAGGGTTTAAAGATGTCATTGCAGTTAATTGGTCTGCCTCGTGTTGCTTCTCTCCAGGATGCTCTCTCTATCTGTCTGACCTCATGTTCATCATTGACCTCTCCTCTTCCCCCCTCTGTGATGTAGAGCTCTGTGTAGATCTTACTGAGGAGTTTTGGAATTCCCTGTTTTGTGATTAACTCAGTCAGACACTGAAACTTCTTCTGAAGATGGGATTTGTGGATCTGCTGCATTTTCACATTTACTGGACCAGGTTGGTCTCTGTGTGTGAAAACAAGAACAAATATTAAATAAGTTCTTTACTGTAATATCAGTTTAACTTTCTGTCTGCACAGTTCAATGAACATCTAGATACTATATATTAAAGAAATATCTTTAACTGCCCATTCATATAAATATCTACCTTAAAAGACAAGTCAAACACCTTTGTTACACTTCAGGTGTACTTCAAATGACTGTATAGATGATTGTATTTCCTGTGGTAAAGTCCTGAATACTACTCACCTCTGACCAGCAGGATCACCTCCTTCTGCTAGGAGGGGTGGATGAGCCATGGACCAGTCACTCTTCATTGACACACAGCTCGGTACAGGAGAGTGTGATCTCTTTGATCTCTCCTGCTGGATTGAGCTGTATTTCACACACCCCCCCCCCCCCCCCCCCACACACACACACACACAGACACACACATACACAGGCGCACACACACACACACACAGACACACACATACACAGGCGCACACACACACACACACACACACATACACAGGCGCACACACACACACAACAAAACAAAGTTATCAGCACTATAAGTAAAACAAAACAACAGGTTCCAGGTTTTATTTTTGTCTGCAATACTATATTATAACATGTTGCAATTTCAAGGAATGTACTTGATTAATTTACTTAGGAAGACATTTTGATTTGAACAGCAAAGTCAAAGATAAATATAGCTGCAAGCAGCAATGGAGGGTTCATGCAGCGAATCGGCCAAATTCGATTGGCTGTTGAAGGCGAAAGCTTTCAGAACGCAATGCAGTGATAAGGCATGGTCTTTAGAAAGTCCGTGCCAATTTTGGTGAAGATCGGATCAAATTTGCGACCTGTGCAAACTTTTTAGTGTTTTGGATAAAATTAAGGTCAAAGGTCACCAAATGTATTGATTGTCCCCCAGATGGGGTCAGCAGTCCATGTACCAAATTTGGTTTTGATACATTACAGGGTTGCCGAGATATGAGCTCACTTCCTGTTTGGCGGCTTTGCCGCCAAATTCGATTGGCTGCTACTGGCGAATGCTTTCATCAATTGTTCCATAAACTAATGCAGTTCTCAGGCAGGGTCTAATGATGGTCTGCGCCAATTTTGGTGAAGATCAGATCAAATTTGTGAGCTGTGTTTGCTTTTTAGTGTTTTTGACTAAATTCAATATGGCGCCCTGATCAATTATGATAATGTCACATATTTGCATGTGTCAACCTAAAGACCTCCAAGAGCACGAGTAGATCCCACTAGTAAGTTGAAATTCCAA
>NC_137928.1:2952412-3077412 GCF_963457725.1 Sprattus sprattus
CACTTTTTCTATTTTGTTTCTTGATTGTTACAAATACAAAATTGTTCAAGTGACCCAAATTATTTTCACCTGTAGGGGTGTCAACATTGTAAGGAACACCACTTGAGACCTTTAGCAAAGTCTGGGGAAATTGGTCGGGACATAATTTCATACCTATTGGTTTTTATCAGCTGAGCTAAAAGTGGTCTAAAACTATAGATGGGTTAGCATTTTTAGAGATTCAGTTGGATTCAATTTCATTCTGCTTGCAGCTACAGACATAACCAGAACACAACCCTGCCAAATATTTGATTGAGAAAAATGGCCATTACATAAAACAAATGTTCTCATCTCTGATTGGTCCAGTTACTACACACTCCTGCTCTACTGTGGGTTGGGTTCTACTTTCTGATAGGCCAAAAAATGAAAACCAAACATTCAGGTATCTGTCATCCAATCAGCTTTAATTGCCAGGCAGATTCCCACACACACACACACACAGATACAGTACATGTTGTTGTTATTTCTATCATCATTATTAATTTTATTGTAATCATCATAACATTTGTAATCATTGTAGTGGCACTCTGTTTGTTTGGGTCTTCTACACCACTTTCAGTTCAGTTCTTGAAAACTATGAATTGGCACGCGTGAAACAAGTAAAACTTCAATAAAAAATGTTTACGAGACAAAAGTAGAAATACATGATTACACGGTCAAAAAATTATGTCACTTCCAATATCTGAGCTAAAAATCTAAACTAAAAGTTCCATACGCAGGTATTAAACTGACCGTCATCTGATTTAAACTGTACCGCCATCTGATTTTTTAAATCTTTTTAAACTAAATAATTATAGTGATGAAATCATGAATTTGACTCTTACAATCATCATTATTGTTTTTATTACTATTATCATTTTTTTATGGTGATGGTGTGAAATGAGAAAAGGCTTCAATGCCTTTTATTACCATTTACATTGTTTTACTATGAAATATTTGTAACACTATTTACTAAACAAACAAATATACACGTAAATAAACAAACAATACATGTCAATATATTATTATGACTGTTGTTGTTGTTGTTGTTGTTGTTGTTGTCTTACCCCAGAGGCTCATCATCATGGTTCTCTTCTTCACTGGAACTCATTTTGGGGCAAATACACCCCTTTTCCTGGGATATCCCTCTCCTGGTATTATACTGGAGAATGGGAGAGAGAGACAGACAGACACAGAGTGTCACCAAAAATAAGAAATTCTAAGGTCCTTGCACTGGATCCCAGTTAGATACAGAACTGAACACAAAGTATAACTTACTGTCTATGGTCTTATGTTGAACAGTACTGTATATTTATGAAATGATTGCTGAATATAAACCTGTCAGGTCTCTAAGATCTACAGAAGCTGGCCAGCTAGTGGTGCCCAGAGTTGAAACTAAACAGGGTGAGATGGCATTTAGCCGTTATGCTGCCCATTGCTGGAACCAGCTCCCCATGGGGATCAGATCTGCCCCAACTCTAACTTGTTTTAAAAAGAAGCTCACAACTGCCATATTTTCCACTGCCTTCAATGAATCAGTTGGCTTTATTGTTGTTTTTGTAATACCTTGTGATAGCATGTCTTCAGCTCCTCACCAATCAGAGATCATGCACTGATGCATGCCTTTAGCTCCTCACCAATCAGAGATCATGCACTGATGCATGTCTTCAGCTCCTCACCAATCAGAGATCATGAACTGATGCATGTGTTTGTCTCCTCACCAATCAGAGATCATGAACTGATGCATGTGTTTGTCTCCTCACCAATCAGAGATCATGCACTGATGCATGTCTTCAGCTCCTCACCAATCAGAGATCATGAACTGATGCATGTGTTTGTCTCCTCACCAATCAGAGATCATGAACTGATGCATGTGTTTGTCTCCTCACCAATCAGAGATCATGAACTGATGCATGTGTTTGTCTCCTCACCAATCAGAGATCATGAACTGATGCATGTGTTTGTCTCCTCACCAATCAGAGATCATGAACTGATGCATGTGTTTGTCTCCTCACCAATCAGAGATCATGCACTGATGCATGTCTTCAGCTCCTGACACCATACAACTGGTATAGAACAACATACACACACACACTCTCTCTCTCTCGCTCTCTCTTACACACACACACACACACACACACTCTATCTCTCTCTCACACACACACACACATCTCTAGACATCTATCTATCAGTAATGAGCATCAAGACTCAAACCAATGCCCTATCTAGTGGAGAGAGTTCACTGAAATAATGCCCTTTTAAAATAACGTGGCAGTGTCACTGTGTGTGTGTGTGTGTGTGTGTGTTTGCCTGTCTGTGTCACATTACACACTATGCCCACTTACTCTATCCTGCTCTCTCTCCCTCTCTCTCAATCACACTCACAGAAACATATATAGGCCACTCACACTTAAAGGCTGAACTATTTACACACAACTATACCTGAGACAAACCAACACACACACAACAGTATAACTACTTTAGATGATTTCCTTTCATGTTTGCTCTCTACTGCACTCTAGTGGACAGGGACTACTAGTGCACTACCTGCCCTTTCCCCTACTCTGGCTTGTGTATGTCTGTGGAGTTGTGGCAGCTCTCTCTGGTTTGTGCTCCTTGTGAGTCTGTTGAATCTGTGGTGTTCATGCAGCTCTTATGCAGTGTGTTTCAAAAACCAAATAAAGAAAAATCAAACATGAACACATTCAACATTGATGGCTATGTCATGGCTAGTCATGAACATAATACAGCATCTGGACAATCACATTCACATATTCTGATATCACCATGGGCCAAGTCACATAGTCATACAGCATTGTTATTTAACTTCCATTGATAGCAGAAGAAGAATCTTCTAAGATCTTCTATTAGTGAAAACGTAATCTGGCCTTGTAAAACCATAGTCTATTTCAGCTTGACATGTAGAAAAACAGGTCCTTGATAAACTGGTTTAACCTGAAGACAGGTTGAATATTACTAAATGTTCAGACTCTCACAAGTAAACATGCATAACCATAAAAACACATCCACCAACATATAAAATTACATACAAATACAAATAAACTGATTTTTCCATGTATCATAAAATACATACCCATACACACACTGAGGCATAGACACACAGAGATACAGACACACACACACACACACACATACACACACACATACATGGAGAGAGAACGCCATGAATAAGTCATAAAGTGCATCTTAATCCCCAAATGATCTCACCTGTTTATTTGTCAAGTGTTATTTCTCTCTAAAACACACAGTCCTTCTCCTTCTTTGTCTCATAGATCCGGAACATTGTCAGACATTTTGGGAGAGTATCCAGCCGAACACTGTGTGCCTTCAGACTGAGTCTGTAACTTACTGTTTCTCAAACAGGTTCTGAAATACCTCCTCTCTACCCGTGACTTCATCCATACTCACCTAAATGTGGTGTGTTTGTGTGTGTGTGTGTGTGTTTGTGTGTGTGTGTGTGTGTGTGTGTGCGCACGTGTGTGTGTGTGTTACTTCCTCTTTCTCAAACAGGTTCTGAATTACCTCCACTCTACCTGTGACACTTGAATGTGCTGTGTTTGTGTTTATGTGTGTGTGTCTGAGAGTGTTTGTGTATGAGTGTGTGTGTGTGTGTTTGTGTCTCTGTGTGTATGTGTGTGTGTGTTTGAGTGTGTGTGTGTGTGTGTGTGTGCATGCTTGTGTGTTTGTGTGTGTGAATGTGTGTGTGTGAGTGTTTGCGTGTGTGTGTGCAGGGGCGGTTTTAGCAAAATGGAGGCAAAGAACAATGTTGAGCCCCCCCCCATCCCAAAAAAAGAGAAATCGTTTTAATGTTATGTGGAACTGACATTTATTGTGAGTATATGACTAACAATTAAACAGTTGTAAATTATTGGAATTATGAGGTTTTGAGTGCAGTGTTTTAGTAGTGTAACTTTTGTATTACTTTATCAAAACAATGTTACTTGTTACATTTGATTAATGCTTTATAGTTCTGTTTCTGAATGTTTTCAACTTATACTTCCATATTTGTACAGGTCCTGTTTTAACCATTTCAATTCTCTCTCTATCTGTTAATTTGTCACGCCATAATAATGGGTCTTCACTAATCACTATATCATCACCAGTGAAGCACATGTATGAGTGCAGACAGAGATGCTCCAGTGTATGGGTGTGTGTGTGTGGGTGTGTGTGTGTGTGTATGTTTGTGTGTGATCATGTTATGTGTCCAATTCTCAGGGGGGGCAATTTTTTGGATAATGATTAAGGGGACCCATTCGGTAGGTACATTAAGTTAGCTGATTAACTAATACAGCAATGCCATTTTGTACACCATTGGCAGCACACAACAGTAATATTCCCCCTCTTGCTACATAGTTACAGGTGGAAAGCTATGGAAGAAAGTTGCATCCAGAAGCCTTCATAAGCCAACATGTTGTGGCTCTTAAATGATCACACTTTTTCATTATCCACATGTCTCAAATGTTTAATGATGGAACATAGCCTAACAGGACACATGACACATGTGCAGTAACAACATAAAGAAGCGGGCAACATATAAGTCAAAACCGACAATATTTATTAACTGATCTTGAAAATGTTGGCTTACAAAAGCAAAATAAGTCATCACATAAAAAATAATTCAGTGTAAGTGCAAGAAGCGAACGGTGAAACACACAGTGAAACCTAGGAAAAGTGACAGTGCTATATAGAAAAACAGACGGCATTAGCCACTTCACAACTACGATTTTCTTTTGTTCCAATTCTTGGATGTAGGATTTCCCTCCCTTTGTAGAAACCTGGAATGGAAAGATTTGGTCTAGAAAGTCCTAACTGTTGATGTCAATGTATCTTCTTTGGAACGCCGACCTTAAAGGACTGAACAGGAGCCATCTTGACAGAATATGCCTCTGTAAAAGCTGTATGACATCCTTATAGGCTTTTAGGTCAATTACTTATGACACGACATGGAGGGGCAAGCCCTCCCGGAAGCAATAGAGAATGCATTGAGAGCTCTGTTTTATGAAAAGTGGGAGTGGTCTGGGGCGATTCTCATTCTTCATCAGCTTAAGTGACAAGAAACAGCAGGAGGACATCATCATCTAGTTTACACCTTAGACTTCACTTATGTTATGACCACAACTGAAGGACATCATCAACTAGTTCACACCTTACTGACGCCTCGCTCACTCACCACTCACTCACTCACTCACTCACTCACTCACTCACTCACTCACTCACTCACTCACTCACTCACTCACTCACTCACTCACTCACTCACTCACTCACTCACTCACTCACTCACTCACTCACTCACTCACTCACTCACCTCACTCACTCACCTCACCTCACCTCACTCACTCACTCACTCACTCACTCACTCACTCACTCACTCACTCACTCACTCACTCACTCACTCACTCACTCACTCACTCACTCACTCACTCACTCACTCACTCACTCACCTCACTCACTCACTCACTCACTCACTCACTCACTCACTCACTCACTCACTCACTCACTCACTCACTCACTCACTCACTCACTCACTCACTCACTCACTCACTCACTCACTCACCTCACTCACCTCACTCACCCACTCACTCACTCACTCACTCAGGAGAGATGCTGATGTGTGTGTGCTGGATCCCACACTGTCTTCATGAGCTTCTGGACCACAGACCACATGGATCACCATTCCCCTTCCCAGCTGTAGGATAAAGGATAAGACATGATCATCAATCAGTGTCCATGACAACCGTCTCCCAGAGACCCAGACTGCATGAGAGACAGAGAGTTACTGCATGAGAGACAGAGGGTTGCTGTATTCTGCCATCAGTAACATCAGCCATGATAAACACATTCACACATTAGACACACTGCAGCAGAAACAGTAAGGGTGGAGCTAGAAAGTCCAAAACCACTGGTCCAATCAGAAGATTGTCACCCTGACCGTGGGCATGGGAGCCTGAGACACACTAAGATAATATAGTATTATTACTCATACTGTAGTTACTGTGTTGTGAGTTAATGACTGGAGTCATTTCAGAAACATAAGATGGACAGACAAACAGAAAGAATGAACAAAAGAAAGAAAGAAACATTGAGGAAAAATAGGCATGAAAAGAAAAAGAGGTGGGGGAAAGGACTGAGAGTGACAGACAGAGATGTGGGCCAAAGGTCACAAACAAACAAACATGATGAGTAAAGGATGACAAATAACCAAAGGATGAGATGAGATGTAAGGCAGCCCTGAGCTGTGAGACAGAAAAAGAAAGGGACAAGAACAAGGGAGAGAGAAGGATGAAAGACAGATGAGCAAAAGCAGAGGACCACAGAAGAAACAGACAGAAGAGAGAAAATCTGGGAAACATAAAATAAAAGTCATGCATCCATGTTGGGTCTCATGTTATAAAGACCTGAGTGAGATGGTTAAATATTTACTCACTCTAATTCCTCCAGTGTATAGTGGGGGTCCTTTACTAGAGCAGAGAACTGCTCAACATCTGATGCACTCAGGTTGTTTTGCATCAGGTTCAGCTGTATAAGACTTGAGGAGTGTGAGGTCAGGGCAGAGGCCAGAGAGGAACAGCCCTTCTCTGTCAGGTTACAGATATTCAGCCTGGGAGAAACATCATGATACACCTGAATTTTAGTCATCAATCCTCTATGCCCTCCCACACACACTCAGGGATATACATTCACACACACACACACACACAGATGTACAGTGCATTTAGGTCTAGATACAACTGAGGCTCTGCTTCATTCAACCACTAAATAAAGCACCAACACACTGTAAAGTTGCTCACATACTTTAGCTGTCTGCTCCTTTACTAGTAAAACACTGTGATGTAATTGTCATACATATACACATCCACCTGAGTCCTGACATCTTAAGACAGAGTGTGTCAATGTGTGTGAGTTAAAGAGAGAGAGAGAGAGAGACACACACACACACACACACACACACACACAAACACACACACACACACAAACCCACCCAGACACACAAACACACACACCCCCACACATGTGAAAGGCGCGCCGTACCATAGGAAACAATGGTTTTGCTAGGGTCACGTTTTTAGAAACGCGTTTGGTGTGTTTTAACCCTTAGGAGTCCAAAAACAGGCAAGGCAAAAACATCAAAACATCATATAACAGAAGCACGGTAGAGATTGAACACACTAAAGCACACAGCTGGACAGGACCGAATTTCTCACCGTACAAAACTGAAGAACCAACACGGGACAAAGGACAGACTGAACAGAACTGAATAGCCTCCTCGATCATATGGTAGATAGAGTAAAGATAGACTTAATCTGGGACGTTTATGTTTCCAAATAAAGTTGGTAAAAAGTTTCTTGATTTGAACAAGGATGAAAAAATAAAGTAAAACAAAAAGCCCCCAACCTACCCTCCCATCCCACACTTGTAACTAACGATAAAGCGAGTTATGGTCCAGTCAAAATGACACGGGTCATAATTCAAAAAGGGTCATACAAACAAACACACGACACACCTTGGGATACTCACACAACCACACACACACACAGGGGCACCAACACACACACTCAGGGGATATCTGAGTATCCTCTATACACACTGATAAACACACACACACACGCACGCACCCAGACATATGCAGCCTAGGTGCTCCTGAAGCTCTGCCTCATATAACCACAAAGGGGAAACATCACCAACATACATACAATTAATTATTTCATTAAGCTAAAATTACCTCACAAATATTAGTATTACACCTACACACACACACACACAATTATTCTTACTGTAGTTTCTCCAGTTTGCAGTTCTGATGACAAAGAGCAGAACATAAAAGTTCCACTCCTGAGTCTCCCAGCAGAAAATTGTGACCTAGGTTCAGCTGTGTGAGACTTGAGGAGTGTGAGGTCAGGGCAGAGGTCAGATAGGAACAGCTCTTCTCTGTCAGGTTACAGTAACTCAGCCTGGGAGAAACATCATGATACATCTGATTATTAATCATCAATCCTCTATCCCCCCACACACTCAGGGAAACAAACACACACACACACACACTCAGGAATACACATACACACTGATAAACACACACACACACACACACACACACACACACACTCAGGAATACACATAGACACTGATAAACACACACAAACACACACACACACACACACAAAGAGACACACACAAACTCAGGGATGCACGCACACACACAGACACACAAACATCAACACACACACACACACACACACACACACACACACACTCAGGGATACACAATGAATTAAACTTAAAATACCTTCATAATATTAGTTTTTTACTTACCCACACACTCACACACACACAAACACACACAAACACAGGGAAATAAACACTCACACTCACACTCACACACGCACACACACACACACACACACAGCCTATGTGCTCCTGAAGCTCTGTCTCATGTATTCACCAAAGGAAAAAAACACCAACATACAAACACACACACATACAAACAAATACTACATGAAATTATGCTTACTCTAGTTCCTCCAGTTTGCAGTTCTGATGAGAAAGAGCAGAACATAAAAGTTCCACTCCTGAGTCTCCCAGCTTATTGTTACCCAGTTCCAGCTGTGTGAGACTTGAGGAGTGTGAGGTCAGGGCAGAGGCCAGATAGGAACAGCTCTTCTCAGTCAGCTCACAGTTATCCAGCCTGGAAGAAACATCATGATACATCTGAATATTAATCATTATTCCTCTACTCTCACACTCAAACACACAGAGGTCAGATAGAAACAGCTCTTCTCTGTCAGGTCACAGCTATCCAGCCTAGGAGAAACCTTGATCAATCCTCTATCCCCCCACACACTCAGGGATACACACACACACACACACACACACACACACACACACACACACACACACAGGGATACACACACAGACACACAGAGACACACAAACACACTCAGGGATACACACAGGGATACACACACACACACTCACACTCACACTCACACTCACACTCAACTATGCTTACTGTAGTTTCTCCAGTTTGCAGTTTTGATGACAAAGAGCAGAACATAATATTTTCACTCCCGAGTCCATCAGCTCATTGCCGGCCAGGTCCAGCTGTTTGAGTCTTGAGGAGTGTGAGGTCAGGGCAGAGGCCAGATAGGAACAGCTCTTCTCTGTCAGGGTACAATAAACCAGCCTGGGAGAAACATCATGATACATTTGAATATTAATCATCAACCTTCTATCCCCCCCCCCCATCCCCCAAACACACACACAGACACACACACACACACACACACACACACACACACACACACACACACAAAGTGGCACAAACACACTCAGGGATACAAAACCTGTAGCTCTGTCTCTTATAACCACCAAGCGAAAACACACAAACATACATACAATTAATGGAACTAAAAATACCTTTATAATATTAGTATTTCACTTATCCACACACACACACACCTACAATCACACACACACACACTCACACATGTACACACACACAAAGGGGCACAAACACGCACACTAGGGATGCAACGGTACAGTGTGGCCACGGTTCGGTTTGTATCACGGTTTTTGGGCCACGGTTACGGTTCGGTTTCGATATATCAATATTATCCTGCCGCTAACACGCATTAGGTTATATTTGTCTTTTCTATTTCAAGTCAACAAGGTGCTTCTACTCACACTTGCAGAGACAATGCAAGATGCAATTAAATGTAAAAAGGGCACATATTAAGTAAAATCACAAAATGTATTCTAAACAAGGAACACTATTCTGGCCTTCTGTCAAAAACAGGCAATATTAAATATAGTAAAGTGCAGTATACTGTAAAGTAATGTGAAATGTAAACATTGACATTATTCAATAAACTCAAACAACAAACATTGTCATTCACACACTTAAACCCTAGAAAATACTTAACTGTTATAAATACACCCTTAAAGAACAACAGAACAAACCTTCTCTCTCCTAGTCTCTTCGTACAGTTCTGGAATTATTTTGCTGCTGAAATGCGTGCGGGAGGGGATATTAAAACGAGGATCAATGTCAATGGTCTTTATCATGTGACGGTGCCTAAAACTACTGAATAGGGCTGCATGTCTTTCCCTATGAAGACGTCCATTGAGTTGGTTATTGCCTTGTGTTTTTCGGAATTATAAGCATATTGTTGCTGAAATGCTGCAGCAATGGATGGTTGTGTTTTCGGCGACAAACCGTGCTGCTCCACTTAGAGTTACAGCCGGGTGATGACGGGGCAAGTGGCTCAACATGTTGGATGTACCTGTGGAGTAGGCGATCGTAGGAAAGCAATGCTTGCACACCGTGCTTTGCTTGCTGACGATCTTTTTCCCTTTGTCATCATACTCCACACTGAACCCAAAATGTTCCCATACAGCTGATTTGTAAGATGACGGTGCCTCTTCAAATTTTCTTTTCTCCGTTTCTTGTTGACTCGCCATGATCGTGCTGCAACAGGGAAAGTTTTGTTTCTCCTCACATGGATCTCCAGCGTCTGCCTTCAGAGCGCTGATTGGCTCTTGGGAAAGTCAGTACAATTCTGATTGGTTGTTGCATGGTTGTGGAGCGCAGAACTCATCCCCTGGGTCCCAAGCAGTCACGCTATCGCCCAATACATGCGTGCATTCATTATAGCCACATATTAAATTAAAAGTTTAATGTCACCCATACCGTAATATCGCGGTTCACCTGGGTCAACCGAACCGAACAGGGCGAACCGAACGGTTCGCTAAAATACCGAAAACCGTTGCATCCCTAACGCACACACAGACTCAGGGATACACACACACAGGAGAACCAACGCACACACACTCAGGGATACAAACCTGTAGCTCTGTCTCTTATAACCACCAAGGGAAAAAACCCAAACATACATACAATTAATGAAACTAAAAATACCTTTATAATATTAGTATTTCACTTATCCACACACACACACACCTACTATCACACACACACACACACACACACACACACACACACACAAACACATACTATATGAAATTATGCTTACTGTAGTTTATCCAGTTTGCAGTTTTGATGAGTAAGACCAGAACATAAAAGTTTCACTCCTGAGTCTCCCAGCAGCCTATTTTCCGTCAGGTCCAGTTGTGTGAGTCTTGAGGAGTGTGAGGTCAGGGCAGAGGCCAGATAGGAACAGCTCTTCTTTGCCAGCTTACAGTTAAACAGCCTGGGAGAAACATCATGATACATCTGAATATTAATCACCAATTCTCTATCCCCTCCACACACTCAGGGATACACACACACAAACATGGATATACACACACACATAGGGACACCAACACACAAACACTCAGGGATACAAACACACACACAATCATGGGGAAAAAACTCACACACACAAACACTAAACACTCAGAGATACACATACAGACTGCTAGACACACACACACAAATAGGGACACAAACATTCACACACACACGCACACACACACACACACACACACACACACACACACACACACACACACACACACACACAGAGAGACAGAGAGAGAGAGGTACGGCCTAGATATTTTTAAAGATCTGTCTCATTTAACCACCAAAGGAAGAAAAACCAACATACATGTAATTCATTAATCTAAAAATACCTTTATAATATTAGTATTTCACTTTCTCTCAACACCCCCACACACGCACTCAGGGATACACACACACATACACAGCCTAGGTGCTCCTGATGCTCTGTCTCATATAACGACCAAAGGTACCCACATACATTAACTAAACTAAAAATACCTTTATAATGTTAGTATTTAACTTACCCACACACTCACTGTGTTTTTTCCTTTGGTGGTTATGTAAGGCAGAGCTACAGGAGCACCTAGGCTGTACACACACACACACTACATGAAATGATGCTTACTTTAGTTCCTCCAGTTGGCAGTTTTGATGACAAAGAGCAGAACATAAAAGTTTCACTCCTGAGTCTCCCATCAGCTCATTGTTAGTAAGGTCCAGCTGTGTGAGACTTGAGGAGTGTGAGGTCAGGGCAGAGGCCAGATAGGAACAGCTCTTCTCTGGCAGGTCACATCCTTCCAGCCTGAGAGAAACATCATGATACATCTGAATACAATCAGGGATACACACACACACACACACACACACACACACACACACACACACATACAAAGGTACACAAACACACACACAAACACACTCAGGGATACACACACACACACACAAGGATAGACAAACACACACACACACACACACACACACACACACAAACGCGCACACACACAAACACACACACACACACACACACACGCACACGCACACAGGGACACAAACACTTAGGGATAAACACACAGAGACGGATATATACAGCATAGATGCTCCTGAAGCTGTCTCATATAACCACCAAAGGAAGAAACCACCCACATACATAAAATTAATTCAACTAAAAACCCCCCCCACACACACTCTCTCACACACACACACACACACACACACACACACACTACATGATATAACGCTTACTGTAGTTTCTCAAGTTTGCAGTTTTGATGAGAAAGAGCAGAACATAAAGGTTCGATTCCTGAGTCTCCCAGCAGCTTATTGCCCCCCAGGTTTAACTGTGTGAGTCTTGAGGAGTGTGAGGTCAGGGCAGAGACCATACAGGAACAGCTCTTCTCTGTCAGGTTACAGTCATACAGCCTGGAAGAAACATCATGACACATCTGATATTAATTACCAATCCTCTATCACCCCCAAACACAATCAGGGATACAAATACACACATACACTAGGACACTCAAGCCAGCAGACACATTTAGCCTGGAAGAAACAACATGATACACCTGAACAACAGACGGGACCAGTGTCCTACAGGGCTCAGGGGTTAGTGGTGGTGTGTTGCTGCCCTATAAGGCCACTTAAGGGTGGAGCAGAACAGTGTTCATTAGCATTGCAAAAGCATCGTGATTAAGCCAGTTTGGATCCAAAAGCACATGCCAGCCATCCCAGCCATCTGGGTAAGTTCTAGCATTCACACCATAACTCAAAGAAACAGGAGTTGGACTGGAAATATATAATATCGACAAATATCTTTACAAACTTAAGCCTAGAGTTAAGTAACCCATAGAAAGTTGTAGTGTGCTGTTTAGTGTTTGACCTTCAATCCATATTAGACTGATGTGAGGTATGAACTGCAGTCAGGAGTGTTTGCTCTACACTTAGTTTAGGATAAATGTTCTCTTATCAGGGCAGTTAATTTACCAGGAACAAAGTCAACTATTTAATAATGTGCTGTGTACTGACTAGGGTTGCAAAGTGGTGGAACATTTTCGGAAACTTTTAATGGCTTTAACTTAAGCTCGGGAATTTTGAAAATTTTGATATTTTTTTGTTGCCAAAGTTTGCCTATAACAGGGAACTAGTTGATAACCAGACCAAGCAAGCCTAGCTCAGCTGGACCCTAAATGCAGCTAGTTGGGAAGATTGTCTGCCAGAAACGTAAACCTATGATTTTCTGTTGTTTTTGAACGTCTCTGTCATTACCAAGCATATCAATTACTTGTTACACTAAAGCCTTGTTCATTTATATACCAAGTGTATTTGTATACAGTAGACTTAGTTTTTACAGCAGTGAGAGTTAGATGAATGTATGTCCACACAAAAGTACACCATCACCTTGATTACTCGTGGCTGTTGGGGTTCATTAAAAAAGCGTTTTGCGTTTGGCGACTAAAGGCTGAGCAATACAAACGTCATTCAAAACTCTTAAAAACACTCGTGTGTATATTTGCAAAGGATGTAGCTAGCTATTGTAAACCAAATTGACAGAATTAAGTGATTAATGTTTTATTTTTATTTCAACCTGATATGACCGAGAAAACACGCTGTATCCATTATCGATTGACAACGCAAACAGGTGACTGTATAGTCCACAGGAACAAAAATGTCTAGCTGGCAAGTGGCTAACGTTAACAATTCTAGATCTTGCGCATGATCTTGGTTAAAAACACAACCCTATTCAACGCTGCATTCCTCCATCACCAGGATTCAAAGAAAAAAAACACAAACATACAATTCATTAAACTAAGAATGTCTTTATAATATTAGTATTCCCCTTATTCACACACACACACACACACACACACAAACGCCTACAAACACACATTCATACTATATTAAATGATGCTTACAGTAGTTTCTCCATTTTGCAGTTTTGATGACAAAGAGCAGAACATAAAAGTTCCACTCCTGAGTCTCCCAGCAGCTCATTGCTGCCCAGGTCCAGCTGTGTGAGACTTGAGGAGTGTGAGGTCAGTGCAGAGGCCAGATAGGAACAGCTCTTCTCTGTCAGGTCACATTGATACAGACTGGGAGAAACATCATGATACATCTGAATATTAATCATCGATCATCTATTCCCCCACACACACTCAGGGATACACACACACACACACACACACACACACACAGGGATACATACATGCAGGGACACACACAAAAACACGGATATACATACATGCAGGGACACACACAAAAACACGGATATACACACACAAATAAGGACACCAACACACACGAACACACACACACACACACACACACACACACACACACACACACACAAACACTCACACTGGGGAACAAACTCAAAAAACAAACACAATAACACTCAGGGATACAAACTGATAAACACAAACAAACAAACACATACACACACACACACACACACACACACACACACACACACACACACACACACACACAAACACAAGCCCGAGCACAAACACAAGCACGAGCACACACACACAATCACACACACACAGTGTTTTACTCACTCAGCTGATGTGGAAGATGTGACCACTGGCAGCAGCTTCTTAAGAACTTCGTCAGGACTGAGGAGTTGAGTCAGATCTTCCTCTGGTGTCTTCATGTACTTCTGCAGGTCAAACTCATCCAGTTGCTGTTCTGAAGTCTTAAACTCAAATCTCCTAGTCCTCCAATCTTCTGGTAAGAGCATGTCTACAGACAGAGTTCCTGAGCTCCTGCCAATGACCTCCACTACAGCATGGTGATTCAGCTCATTCAGACAGTAGAACAGGTTGATCCTACTGTCTGATTCATCATCTTGGTCTCTGATCATCTGTTTGACATATTTGACTGTTTGCTCTGAGCTCTGTGACTGGCTTCTTGTCTGGGGCAGCAGGTGTCTTAAGAGATTCTGATTGGACTCCAGTGAGAGGCCCAGAAGATAGCGGAGGAAAAGGTCCAGGTGTCCATTCTTACTCTGTAAGGCCAGATCCACTGCAGTCTTGTGTAGGTCATGTAGTGTTGCAGCTCTGAACAGAGCAGAGAGCTGAGAGGTTTGCTGATGGTCAGGCATGTTTCTCTCTCTGTTGCTGAAACAGAGGAACACATATAAAGCTGCAAGAAACTCCTGAATGCTCAGATGCACAAAACTGAACACCTTCCCCTGGTACAGCCCAGACTCCTCTCTGAAGATCTGAGTGCACACTCCTGAGTAGACTGATGCTTCTGTGACATCAATGCCACACTCCCTCACGTCTGCCTCATAGAAGATCAGATGGCCCTTCTCCAGCTGTTGGAAAGCCAGTTTCCCCATTTTGAAAATCATCTCTTTGTCTCTCTCTTTTCTCTCTGTGTACTTTTCATTTGTTATGCTTGTCTGAATGATCAGGAAGTGTGTGTACATTTGAGTGAGAGTCTTTGGCATTTCTACACTCCCTGATTCATCTGATGTTTTCTCCACAACAGTGGCAGTAATCCAGGAGAAGACTGGAATGTGGCACATTATGTAGAGGCTCCTGGATGACTTCAGGTGTGTGATGGTTCTGCTAGCCAGGTTCTCATCACTGATTTTCTTCCTGAAGTACTCCTCTTTCTGTGGGTCACTGAATCCCCTTATTTCTGTCACCTGGTCCACATACTCAGGAGGGATCTGATTGGCTGCTGCTGGTCGGGTGGTGACCCAGAGGAGAGCAGAGGGAAGCAGATTCCCCTTGATGAGGTTTGTCAGCAGCACATCCACTGAGGCTGGCTCTGTCACATCACAACACATTGGGTTGGAGTCGAAATCTAGAGGAAGTCGACACTCATCCAGACCATCAAAGATGAACATGACTCTCAGCTCTGAACCGGTGAAGATCCTTGGATCTGTAATTTCGGGGGAAAAATGCTGAATAAGCTCCACTAGACTGAGTTTATTCTCCTTCATCAGGTTCAGCTCTCTGAAGGGGAGAGGAAATATGAAGTGGACATCTTGATTCTCTTTCCCTTCAGCCCAGTCCAGAATGAACTTCTGCACAGAGACTGTTTTTCCAATGCCAGCCACTCCCTTTGTCAGTACTGTTCTGATGGGTTTGTCTTGTCCAGATGAGGGTTTAAAGATGTCTATGATGTATTTGAATGGTGCACCACACCCTTCTTTCCTGCGGTCACCTTCCAGTAAGGGTTTAAAGATGTCACTGCAGTTGATTGGTGTGTCTCGTGCTGCTTCTCTCCAGGATGCTCTCTCTATCTGTCTGACCTCATGTTCATCATTGTCCTCTTCTCCTCCCTCCTCTGTGATGTAGAGCTCTGTATAGATCTTACTGAGGGGTGTGGGGTTTCCCTGCTTTGTGATTCCCTCAGTCAGACACTGAAACCTCTTCTGAAGATGGGATTTGTGGATCTGCTGCATTTCCACATTTACTGGACCATGTTGATATCTGTGTGTGAAACCAAGTACAAATATTTCATAACTTGTTTACTGTAATTTCAGTTTGCACAGCACAATCAGTTTAACTTTAGTCTTTGCACACCACTATCAGTCCAGCAGGAATGTAGTCTATATAACTGTCACTCTGTCTGAAGAGTTTCCCCCTAATGTAGTCTATATAACTGCCACTCTGTCTGAAGAGTTTCCCCCTAATGTAGTCTATATAACTGCCACTCTGTCTGAAGAGTTTCCCCCTAATGTAGTCTATATAACTGCCACTCTGTCTGAAGAGTTTCCCCCTAATGTAGTCTATATAACTGCCACTCTGTCTGAAGAGTTTCCCCCTAATGTAGTCTATATACCTGTCACTCTGTCTGAAGAGTTTCCCCCTAATGTAGTCTATATAACTGCCACTCTGTCTGAAGAGTTTCCCCCTAATGTAGTCTATATAACTGCCACTCTGTCTGAAGAGTTTCCCCCTAATGTAGTCTATATAACTGCCACTCTGTCTGAAGAGTTTCCCCCTAATGTAGTCTATATAACTGCCACTCTGTCTGAAGAGTTTCCCCCTAATGTAGTCTATATAACTATCACTCTGTCTAAAGACTTTTATATAAACTACCCTCGGCACTCTGTCCCCCTAATGCTCTTCTCTCATGTGATTGCTGATGAATTGACTTGCTTCATATTTCCTCTGTCTGACTGCAGTCGTTCTCTCTCACTCACTACATTTCAACTGCTGACACAGGAGGGCTGCTGGATTTGTGCTAATTTGAAATTTACTGAAATGGTTCAACTAGCATGAATGAGAAGTAAAATAACTGTATTTTACACACACACGCACACGCACACGCACACGCACACGCACACACACTCTCTCACTCACACCCGTACACACACGTGGACACACATGAGTGCACACACATGTACACACACACACAACAAACACATCTGAAGTATTTGTAAAACAAAACAAAAAACACAAAAAGGTGAAAATGACCCAAATCCCATTTTGTCTGCAATACTTTGCCATAACATGCTATGAAGTTTTAAAGAATATTACTGATTAAATGGATAATATCTATACATCTAATATATATATATCTAATTTGATTTCAAATGTTTCCAAAGTGTCACATTAAAGATTTTATTTAACTCTATTAATTTACTTATGAAGCCTTTTTGATTTGAACAGCAAAGTTAGACATGACAGGTCGGCCACAGGTCTGTCTCACACTGCCACCCTCTGACAATATGGTGGTACTGCAATGATCAATACCACATTTAGAAAGGCCTACAAAATGGACTGAAATGGTTCAAGAGGTCAGAACCCTTTGGGGGGCTTAGGCTTGTGGCAATGTGAAGGCTCATTAACGAACATCATCATTAATCAATTTTGTCCATCCCCTTTAATATCTAGATATTATATACAAGATATTTAGAAATATCTATAACTTCCCATCTCATATACATATCTAGAACACAAAAAAAAACAAGTAAAACACATTTGGTACACTTTACAGGTGTACTTCAAATAACTGTATGGATGATTGTATTTCCTGTGGAAAGTCCTCATTACTACTCACCTCTGACCAGCAGGAACACCTCCTTCTGCTAAGGGAAGTGGATGATCCATGGACTTGTCACTCTTCATTGACACACAGCTTGGTACAGGAGAGGGTGATCTCTTCTGCAGGATGTGGCTGTTTCATAGAAACACAGAGAAACACAGAGAAACACACACACACACACACACACACACACACACACACACACACACCAACACACACACACACCAACACAAACACATTCTGATTATTGATATGTTGGATTTTCTCGAGGTATTCTGATGAAGTGCTTTTCAAGATTATTCTTTTCTCCATGCATTCACATGTGACTTTTCTATTTTGTTTCCTCATTGTTGTGTGATGTGTGGTAGTATTTGTTAATTGTATGTAGTCTGGGACAGTTATGAAAACTCTATGTAAACCAAATACTAAACTGTTTAAATTACCCAAATCGTTATTCAACTGTAGGGATGTAGACATTTTAAGGAACAGCTCTGTTTGATTGAACGCCACTTGAGACCTTTAGCAAAGTCTGGGAAAGTTGGTCGTGACAAAATTGTCGTACCTATTGGTGTTTATCGGCTGAATTAAAAGTGGTCTTAAACTATAGATGGGTTAGCATTTTTAGAGATTCAGCTGGATTCAGTTTCAGTCTGCTCGCAACTACTGACGCAACCGTGCCAAAAATCTGAATGAGACAAATGGCCATTACACACACAGCATAAATAAATCCATCAGGACGACATTATTTTCACTGCTTATGTCTGCTACACAAACACACACACACACCTTCATCATGAGAAACATTCCTTTCACTGCTCCTGTCTGCTAATTACCCACACAGACCCAGTTTTCAGTTTTTTTGAAGGAGTCACTTCTATGTCTTCCCTCATAGTTATATAATGAACACACACACCAGCCAGGGTTGCTGATAGCTTCACTACTGAGACAAATTAAATGATGTAGAATAAAAACTAGAGCCATGATCTTACTGTCCAGTCAAAGAGTCTCCCCCTCGAAAGTTGATTATTCAATATGGAATCGTGGACACACAGAAATACACACTTCCATAATCAAAGGTGTGTAGACAAGGCTTACATAACACACACACACACACACACACACACACACACACGCCCATCAGGAGAACATTTATCTCACTGATCCTGTCTGCTAAATCACAAACACAGCATAAATCCTAGAGTCATAATCTTACCGTCCAGTCGTAGAATCATCCCTCTTCATTGACACACAGGTTGGGGTTGGGGAGTTTGACCTCTTGTAAGAGATATATCCCCCCATCCTAGAGAAGAGGAGGAGAACTTCCATTAGGAGAACATTGCTCACTGCTCATGTCTACTAAACACACACACACACTACACTACTGAGACTAGAGCCATGGTCTTACGAGTCTCCCCCTCCAAAATTGATTATCTGACCTGAATACAAATCATTTTGTGAGTGGGGTGGTAATGGGCGAAATAAGCTCCACCCCACCACAAGGTCGAAGTCATGGCAACAGATCACAGTGATCGCCTGAATGAGAATAGACATTCTACGGATTGTGACATACTGCTTTTTGCTATATAGTAAGGCAGTATGAATATTCGGTTAGGTCTACAAGATTGCAGATTTTTTTACATTTGTGAGAACAGTAGATCTAGCTGCTATCACAAGATGCTGTGCAATGTGAGCTGTCAGTCTACAAAGAGGGAACTCCCATCTCTATGACTGAATGTCTGCTGGATTGGTAGAGATCATACTGCCATATATCCAACTCTGTCCAAGCTAAAGAAACACTACTTGGATGTGCCTGCTAATCGTCTCCCCAGCGAGAGGGTGTTTTCTGCCGCTGACAACAACGGGGCTAAATGGGGCTTAAGCCTCAGGGCTGGCAGGCTGGCAGGACCCTGGTTGACACAGGAAGTAGGCCCAGATCAGTGCGGTGTACATTTGTAGCCTTTTCGTTGTTCATGTGTGGGAGTGACCGGTAGCTTGTCTACATACAGCTGAACAACAGACGGGTCCAGTGTCCTACAGGGTTCAGGGGTTAGTGGTGGTGTGTTGCTGCCCTAAGGCCACGTAAGGGTGGAGAACAGTGTTCATTAACATTGCAAAAGCATTAAGCATTCACACCATAACTCAAAGAAACTAGAACAGAACACAAATATATCAGCTGTATTTCACACACACTCCCAAGCATGCATGCATACACTCACTCACACACTCACTCACCTCACACCCTAACCCTGGCGTCTCACTCTGACTGCGGAGCGGATCAAAGGAGGAGGTGCAGGGGAGGAGGCCTTATCTCCAGCACTCCCTACCTGAGAACTCTCTACTACTGCTGTATATGTAAGTCATAGGCTATCAATGACAAAGTGAACCAAAAATGCAGCTTTAACAAACACCTTTATCCAAAGACCAACTTGCTTTGCCCAGAAATTGAACCCAGGTCATCTAATTGCTATTCACCTCGCAAATGTAACAATATGCTTGCCATGTTGTCTAGTGCGTGTATGTGTGGGGAAGGCACACAGACTTTCACAGACATCAATCTTTGACCTCACAGATTTCAGCTGTGTTAACAGGTCTGCAGGACCTGCACTCTCTCTTCCCTCTGTTGCTGTTCCTCTAGATCAGGGTTGTCAAACTCAAATACACAGAGGGCCGAAATAAAAAAAAAATTCAAAGTCGAGGGCTGGACAGTTCATTGTGCGACTTGCAGTATTTGTGGTGCGTTCGACATACCAGCGGACGCAGCACACGAGGTCTGATAGATAGATTAATAGGAGATAGATGGATACTTTATTAATCCTGAGGGAAAATTAGGCAAGGCAAATGAAATTTCACCGTTGCTCATTCAAATCAATGGAACTTTTTGTAACATTCTGAGGAGCTGGCGGGCCAGATTAAATGGCTTGTCGGGCCTGATCAGTCCCGCGGGCCTTTTGTTTTGACACATGTGCTCAGTTATGTACTGAGACCTGCATAATGCTAGCGAATGAAGGGTGAGAAATATCTTGGTTACTCAAAATCACCCATGGGTTCACACCTGTTACCACTAATGTTGGCCAACATAATACACCTGAGTCCTCAGAACCCCTTTCATTCACCGTTGCAAAATATTGAAAATAACGTGGAATCAATGCTAAACTATGATAACATAACATTGACTTGAATGATATTTGAATTTTGAATTTAAGGGTGAGAAGCCCCCCCCCCCCGCTATATTTCAAAGCAATTTGGCTTTGTATGAGCGTAGTCGACCGAGATATCTTCTGTCTCGTTGTTTGAAGCATTCCTTTTAGCTCTGGCATTGGTCTCCCATTATTGATAAATAGTTATCTAGCTGATGTTATAGTCTACTTGATTGATTCAACTGTTAAAATTATAATGGTAAAAAAGGTAGAATCCCTCAGGGTGCCTGTGCAACTTCGTATGAAAGATTTCATATTCACAAGTTCATAGTGCATATTCACACCTATTAACATGACTTCATCACAAGCTAGCAGCATGTGTGTACTTAGCTATGTGTAAATAAAGGACGCTGATATGAAAAACAACCAGTAGTCACTGTGCAAACTGCCAATTGAATAGTGATTTAATAGGCTCTATCATAGTCTACTATAATAATGATTTAATATAGTAGATGAATTTGGAAAATAAAACAAATACAAAGTGTATAGAAATATCTTGGTTATTCAAAATCACCCATGGGTTCACCCTTCACAGTTGTAATTCAAACCTGTTACCACTAATGTTGGCCAACATAATACACCTTAGTCCCCAGAACCCCTTTCATTCACCGTTGCAAAATATTGAAAATAACGTGTATGGAATCAATGCTAAACTATGATAACATAACATTGACTTGAATGATATTCAGAATTTAGAATTTAAATAATGTAACCTCACAGCAAATTAACAGCAGTCACAAAATAAAATAGACTATAAATGTAACTGACCAGTGTCCTCTCACCTAATAGTCGTTTTAAACTTAAATGGTTTCAGTCCAAACAATAGGAATAATCAGTTCCTTTAAAAGTTTTACGATTCAGTCCAGAGCAAAATACTTAAATCTCGTCAGACTCAGTCCACAGGAAAAACGGCAAGTATCAAAGCAAATAGGCTAGCCAAAACTGTATTGGTCCTAGCATGTGAGAAAGTGACAAATCAACTAACAAAAGTTTAATTCCGGGTGGAGTTATCTTTCTCCGTCGCATTCGCGAGTAACACAATGGTTTCTCTCCACTGAAGCTTGTTGTTAAATAACACAAATAATAAAGTCAGGTTTAAATAATAAAGTCAGATTACTTCACCTCAAGTCTTCCCTTCAGTTTTAACTCGGTCGCTGGAGCGCTGGAGCAGTCTCTGGTTGGCAGGGCACTGTCGAACTCAGCAGCGGGACAGATCCAAGAACAGCGAACACACCCCAAAGGCAAAAAGGCAATCACTTTCCGTCGCTAATTTAAAACTATATTGAGCATTAAACTTTATCTCTCACTCTTCCAATTCTGCAGTCAGGCAGCTGCAGTCACGTTCTCAACGTTCACCGGTCTCTGACTTCTTCCTGTTTAGTTTCACCTGTATTCCAACGGCTCATTGGCTGCTGACTACACGTATAAGAAAATAGTATAAAAGATAAAGAGGAAGAACAATACAGGTGTAAATCTTTTACCTGCTACACTAACATACTGTTACTTGAAGTAACAGTATGTTACTTACTTCACATAAAGGCAGGAGCGTGCACTTGTCTGCCACTTGTCTGACTCACATGAACATTACCCCATCCATTAGTCACCCACCACACCACACCTGTATGACTCACATGGACATTTCCCCACCCATTAGGCCTACACCACACCGCTTGTCTACATGAAAACACACTTTTGTGCGACTTTGTCACACTGACAGGAATACCGCCATAGGTCGCCCAGGCCTAACGATGTTTATGGCTTAAGGGTACTTGGAAAAATATAAAGCAAGGGACAGTGCAGATGAGATGACATCAAAACACTATTAGCATAATTTATCCGCCCCTTGCTAAAACCCAGAAAAGATTTCTTAGGGGTCATACAATGTGTTCTAAATGTAGACTAAGAAGGTTTTAGTGGTAAATTAAAAATCTTATTCATGTGTTTGACGGCACCCCTATACTGTGGTCTCTGCGTACCCATTTTGGGAAAGCCTGTCCTAAAGGGCATGTTGTAAGGGAGACTGTAGGGTCACTACAAGTTATGTTCCAGACTGGGACCGGTTCTCCCTATTGAAAGAGTCCTTCATTGTGTTTTCTTACCTTGAAGGGCACCTTTTCCAATTGGAAGGGCAGCCATAGGGATTATCAAGCTTAGATCATTGGAAGGGCACCTAAAGATCCTAGCCAAGACAAAACCATCCTACCACGTGGTAATAGTTTACAAGGTTGATTGGGGAGAATGGGACATATAGAGGAAAAGGGGGGAGACTCTTGGCTAGCGATGGTAATCGACTGTGAACATCATGAGAATAATATAAAGTGTTTATATGTTTTAAATATAGGCGTGTCCCAGGCCTTAGTGTTTGTATGTTTTAAATATAGACTAGTGGCAGGCCTATTTGTTTTAGATATAGGTAAGTGGTAGGCAGGGATGGCACGGGGGGGGGGGTTTGGGGGGGGGGGGGGGGGGGGTTATGGCTCCCCGGGCAACTGCCATCTGCCCTCCTCGACTCAAGCTGCCCCACCGAGGGAGAAATAAAAAAGTTTTAAAATAGTATAACGGCTGCAGAATTTCATGTAGGCCTAGATTTTTTAAATCGCCACCCGAAATATTTCCTATGGCAGCCTATGGTCACAGTTTATGGCCACGGTTGTCTTGAGTGACTTAATCGATGCGCAACTGCTTGGATGTAGTAAGAAAGGGTGAGAGAGAGAGAAGCAGCTAATGGAGTAAGCAAAGGGGAGCACATCTTTGCAGAGTTGGTTACAAAGAAGCAAACCAGCAAGTGAGACAGAGACATTGCATTGTGATAAAGATGACAATGTGTAGGCTGATTAATGAATGTGAAACAGGCTCATATTTTTTGCCTACTAATGGCAATTTATTAGTGTGCTTGCCTGAAGGGAAGCACAGTATTGTTCTTCATAAGTTTTTCCCAGTCCAGGTGGGGATACTGTCCCTAGAGGTCAGGTGGGGGTATTGCACCCTAGAGGCCAGGTGGGGGTATTGCACCCTAGAGGCCAGGTGGGGGTATTGCACCCTAGAGGCCAGGTGGGGGTATTGCACCCTAGAGGTCAGGTGGGGGTATTGCACCCTAGAGGCCAGGTGGGGGTATTGCACCATGCATTAGCAACTTTAAAAATATCATCAAACAACTTCTATGATCATGTGTTTATGGATAGGGATAATCAGTATGTGACACTAAATGGTACATAAGATATTAAAGATTACTTTTACAAATTCAGATTCACAACATTAAATATAGCCACATATTTTTCACAGGTGAGCTGACAATCCAGCTTCCTGGAATACCTAAACCTGTCCCAAACAAAAACAATCCCATCTGGGTTTTTCACAAGGAAAACATGGCAAAGAATGTTATCTTTGATTCGCACACAAATCTAGATTGTTTTTTATTATTACCAAACTACAACTAAAACAGTATAGAAAAAAGAACTAGCAGAAGTGAAGCAATGGGCAAATCATTCCTCTCCTTTCAATTGGCTATAATTGTTTGTAGTATCAATAACTACACATACATGTGATACATAAAACATGTATCTTGAATTACAATGCAAATATGAATGTACCTGAACTAGTTTAATTCCATGGAGTTTACTACTGCTTACACAGAAACAAGGATAATTATGTGTAGTAGAATCTACAGTAGGTGATTGACTTTCATGTTTGCTCTCTTCTGCACTCTAGTGGACAGGGACAACTAGTGCACCACCTGCTCTTTCCCCTACTCTGGTTTGTGTGGGGGTGGAGGTGTGGCAGCTCTCTCTGTCAGTCATATGTCACCCCAGTCATGTCACGAGTAACAGAATGATGACTGGAGTCTGAAGTTGTCCCAGGGTTCAGTGTTGTCATCAGAGGGCATTTACAAATGGAGCCTAGAACATTTACTAATTCATTAAAAAGCTTATTTATTTATTTGAAAGTCGGGTAAAGCTACAAGAGTTCCAACATATGTATATGAACTTCAGTACATCAATAGAAATGAATATGAAATTATATCTGAGTATAAGGTGCTCCTAGCATATATTTGAATATAAGGTGTGTCAACGCTATAAAATTCCTAGCGTGCACCATTGCATTGATCAAGTAAGATGTGTATTTTAGCTAAACTGATGACAATGGATTATCACATCCAACTTAATGCATTAAAGGTCAGCTTATGCTAATACCAGAACATGTAATATCAATTTACACATTCAAAGTTAAATCTAGCAATAAACCAACTAATAAGGCCAACAAATATCTGTTAAGACTTTGGCTCACAAACTGACATACCAACAGGGCATCCAAAGGCATGAAATCTAACAGAGGAGTAACAATATCAATCAATAACAGCAATAATATCAATAACAGAAGAACATGAGGCTTTTTCTTGTTTCTTGTCCATCAACTAATACACTTCCTGAACTAAAGATAAGGTGTTGATGACATCATTAATAAACAAAGACTCTTAAAGAGACAGTGTACATTAACTACACACTGATAGCACACAGATATTCATACAATCTCAATAATAGTCTATATCTCTACATAGCTACATATATCACAAAACAATAACAAATCCCAGAAAGCCTATTTATACAACATCTATGGATAATCCCCCCCAGTCCATATCTCCATGTGTGCACATGATTGAGAGAGACTGGTCCTGCTCTGTCTGCTGAGTCCATGCTGCATGCTGTCAATCATCTCTGGCTGATCAGGACACGCCTCCACTCCATGCATCTCACCGTTGTCCTCCCCTCAGGAAGAGGCTGTTTGCTGTGTTCTGCTGGAAGCTGAGCCCATGTTCATGGTCCTCCCCAGACATTCTGCAGGAGAGATGCTGATGTGTGTGTGCTGGATCCCACCCTGTTTTCATGAGCTTCTGGACCACAGACCCCATCCAGCTCAGGGTCTTGGCTCTACACACTGCTGCTCACTAACGCCATCTGCAGGATAAAAGAGAGAATACATTAATCAATCACTCTCTTCTGGATCACAGACCCCATCCAGCCCTGTCTGTTGTGTAAAGTAGCCTTCCCATCTATATGACAAGAGAAAAGACACAGCAATCCACCAGTCTCCATGACGACTGTCTCCCAGTGAACCAGACTGCATGAGAGAGAGAGGGCTGCTGTATTCTTACATCAGTAACAGCAGCCATGATAAACACATTCACACATTAGACACACTGCAGCAGAAACAGTAAGGGTGGAGCTAGAAAGTCTGAAACCACTGGCCCAATCAGAAGAAGAGAGTGGCATCTGGCTTGACCAATAGAGATTGCTGCAAATTCCCTTCATGGTGTGTGTAACCTTTTCAAAGTTAAACCTTACTGTTAAACAGTCCCTTACTGGGCTTGAACCTGTGACCGAGAAACACATAACACTAATATAAGATATTATGACTCTTACTGAAGTTAGTTTGATGTGAGTTAATGACTGGAGTTATGTCATAAAACTAATGATCTGATAAATAGACAGAACGAGCAAAAGAATAACAGAATAACAGAAAGAAATATTGAGGAAAAGAAAAAGAGATGGGGGAAAGGAATGAGAGTGACAGAGAGATATGTGAGCCAAAGGTCAAGGCCAAAGGTCAAAAACAAACAAACATGATGAGTCAAAGATGACAAATAACCAGAGGATGAGATGAGATGGAAGACAGCCCTGAGCTGTAAGGTGTAAGAGAGAAATAGAAAGGGGGAAGAACGTGGGAGAGAGAAGGATGAAAGATGGATGAGCAAAAGCAGAGTACCCCAGACAAAACAGACAGAAGAGAGAGAATCTGGAGAACAGAAAATTAAAAGACAGGCATCCATGTTGGGTCTCATGTTATAAAGACCTGAGTGAGATGGTTAGATATTTACTCACATTAATTCCTCCAGTTTATAGTGGGGGTCCTTCACTAGAGCAGAGAGCTGCTCAACATCTGATGCACTCAGGTTATTCTTCACCAAGTTCAGCTTTGTGAGACTTGAGGAGTGTGAGGTCAGGGCAGAGGCCAGATAGGCACAGCTCTTCTCTGTCAGGTTACATTTCTCCAGACTGGAAGAAACATCATGATACATCTGAATATTAATGATCAATCTTCTATCCCCCTACACACATTCAGGGATACACACACCCACACCCACACACACACACACACGCACGCGCAAACGCACACACACACACACACACACACCCACACACGCACGCGCAAACGCACACACACACACACAAACACACAAACACACACACACACACAGCCTATATGCTCCTGAAGCTCTGTGTCATATAACCACCAAAGAAAAAAACACCTAGTACATACAATTAATTAAACTAAAAAAATATTTATATTATTAGTATTTCACTTTTTTTCTTTCTCTCGCTACAGTACATATAGGTCTAGATGCAACTGAAGGTCTCTGTCATTCAGCCACTAAATAAAGCACATACACAGACTCACACACACAAACACACACACACTGATAAACGCACACATCCAGGGAGACCAACATTCAAACCCACATACATACACACCCACACACACACACTGATAAACACACAGACACTCAGGGACACCAACATTCACAGACACACACACACACATTCACACACACAGACACACACACACAGTAAAACAAACACACACACAGATATATACAGCCAAGATGCTTCAGAAGCTCTGTCTCATATTACCACCAAAAGAAAAACAACAACAACATACATACAATTAATCCAAATACCTTAATATTATAAAAATATTTAATTTACCCCCCGCCCCCAAACCACACAAACACACATTCATACTATATTAAATGATGCTTACATTAGTTTCTCCAGTTTGCTGTTTTGATGAGAAAGAGCAGAACATAAAAGTTTCACTCCTGAGTCTACCAGCAGCTCATTGCCACCCATGTCCAGCTGTGTGAGTCTTGAGGAGTGTGAGGTCAGGACAGAGGCCAGATAGGAACAGCTCTTCTCTGTCAGCTTACAGTCATTCAGCCTGGGAGAAACAACATGATACATCTGAATGTTAATCACCAATCCACACACATGCACACGCACACGCACACGCACACGCACACGCACACGCAACACAGCTAACTGTGTGGGTAGCGGCCCAAATAAATTTGCCAAAATCCCCTGCAATATTCTTCTGTTGGTATTCACTCTTGTTTTGAGTTGCTTGGTGGATTGGATGATTCTCCCACAGTATTTAGGAAAAACAACACATATTGGCCATTTTTACACTTTATTCATTTTACACTGTCAGGGCCCTCAGTAGCGTGTGGAAGATCCATACACAGCCACAGCAGCTTGGCACCTCCTCCTCATGCTGGTCATCAGCCTGGTCACAGTCACACACTGCTGTGGGATGGCATCCCATTCCTAAACAAGTATTTGTCGCAAGTCAGCCAACATGGTTGCGTTCGTCACTCTGGCACATACAGCACGCCCAAGCTGATCCCACAAGTATACAATTGGGTTGAGGTCTGGACTCAAGGCAGGCCATTCCATCCTCTCCACTCCCAATTTCTGGAGGTACTCTGTGATAATATTGATATGATATACTGTAGATGCTCCTGCAGCTAAAAATGCCTAAATATTATTTGTATTTCACTTACACTCTCTCTCTCTCTCTCAAACACACACACACACACACACACACACACACACACACACACACACACACACACACACACACACACACACACACACAGATGTACAGTGCATATACAGTAG
The DNA here is from genome assembly GCF_963457725.1 of Sprattus sprattus. Classification (NCBI taxonomy): domain Eukaryota; kingdom Metazoa; phylum Chordata; class Actinopteri; order Clupeiformes; family Clupeidae; genus Sprattus; species Sprattus sprattus. Next base: position 2,981,665 of record NC_137928.1, read on the forward strand.
GTTTAGATACAATTAAAGCTCTGTGTCATTCAACCACTAAATAAAGGCCCAACATACTCTAATGTTGCTCAAGTAGTTTAACCGTCTGTTCCTTCACTAGTAAAACACTGATGTAATTGGGGGATCAGGGACACACACTCACACAAACAACACACACACACACACACACACACACACACACACACACACACACACACACACACACACACACACATATACACTCACACACACAAACACAAACCCACACAAACACACAGATATACGGCCTAGATGCTTCAGAAGCTCTGTCTCATACACCGTAACCACCAAAGGAAAACAACACCAACATAAATAAAATGAATCCAATTACCTTCATATTATTAATATTAAATCCCCAACCCAACCAACACACACACACACACACACACACACACACACACACACACACACACACACACACACACACACACACACTACATGAAATGATGCTTACCATAGTTCCTCCAGTTTGCAGTTTTGATGAGAAAGAGCAGAACATAGAAGTTTCACTCCTGAGTCTCCCAGCATCTCATTGCCACTCAGGTCCAGCAGTGTGAGTCTTGAGGAGTGTGAGGTCAGGGCAGAGGCCAGATAGGAACAGCTCTTCTCTGTCAGGTCACAGTTATCCAGCCTGGAAGAAACATCATGATACATCTAAATATTAATCATCAATCCTCTATCCGCCCACACACTCAGGGGTACAAACACACGCTGACAAACACACACACACACACTCAGGGGTACACGCACAAACACACACACACACAGACACACACACACACACACACACACACAGACACACACACACACACACACACACACACACACACACACACACACACACACACACGCACACACACACAGAGACACACACACACACACACGTACAGTGCATACAGGTCTAGATACAACTGAAACTCTGTGTCATTCAACACTAAATAAAGCACCAACATACTGTAATGTAACTCTCTGTTCCTTCACCAGTAAAACACTGTGATGTACTTGGGGGATCAGGGACACACACACACACACACACACACACACACACACACACACACACACACACACACACACACACACACACACAGATATATACGGCCTAGATGCTTCTGAAGCACTGTCTCATACACCGTAACCACCAAAGGAAAACAACACCAACATAAATAAAATGAATCCAATTACCTTCATATTATTAATATTTAATCCCCAACCCAACCAACACACACACACACACACACACACACACACACACACACACACACACACACACACACACACACACTACATGAAATGATGCTTACCATAGTTCCTCCAGTTTGCAGTTTTGATGAGAAAGAGCAGAACATAAAAGTTCCACTCCTGAGTCTCCCAGCATCTCATTGATACCCAGCTCCAGCAGTGTGAGTCTTGAGGAGTGTGAGGTCAGGGCAGAGGTCAGATAGGAACAGCTCTTCTTTGTCAGGTTACAGTAAGCCAGCCTGGGAGAAACATCATGATACATCTGAATATTAATCATCAATCCTCTATCTGCCCACACACTCAGGGGTACACGCACACACACACACACACACACACACACACACACACACACACACACACACACACACACACACACACACACACACACACACACACACACACACACACACACACACACAAACACACACACACCTCCATCATGAGAACATTCCTCTGACTGCTCATGTCTGCCACACACACACACACACACACACACACACACACACACACACACACACACACACACAACTCCATCATGAGAACATTCCTCTGACTGCTCATGTCTGCTACACACACACACACACACACACACACACACACACGCACAAACACACACACACACACACACACACACACACACACACACACACACACTCACACACACTCACACACAGACACAAACACACACACACACACACACACACAAACACAAACCCACACAAACACACAGATATATACGGCCTAGATGCTTCAGAAGCTCTGTCTCATATACCGTAACCACCAAAGGAAAACAACATAAATACAATTAATCCAATTACTTTGCATATTATTAATATTTAATCCCCAACCCAACCAACACACACACACACACACACACACACACACTATCTACATGAAATGATGCTTACCCTAGGTCCTCCAGTTTGCAGTTTTGATGAGAAAGGGCAGAACATAGAAGTTCCACTCCTGAGTCTCCCAGCAGCTCATTGCCCCCCAGGTTCAGCTGTGTGAGACTTGAGGAGTGTGAGGTCAGGGCAGAGGTCAGATAGGAACAGCTCTCCTCTGTCAGGTTACAGTCATTCAGCCTGGGAGAAACATCATGATACATCAAAATATTAATCATCAATCCTCTATCCGCCCACACACTCAGGGGTACACGCACAAACACACAACACACACACACACACACACACACACACACACACACACACACACACACACACACACACACACACACACACACACACACACACACAGTCATGGACAAAAATGTTGGCACCCCTGCACTTCTGTCAGATAATGCACCAATACTCCCAGAAAAGTGTTGCAATTACAAATGCTTTTGTATTCACATGTTTATTTACTTAGTTTGCATTGGAAAAACACAAAAATTCTGACAAGTAATGCCAAATCTGACTTTATTCCACATAAAACTCAAAAAACGCCGGACAAAATTATTGGCACCCTTAAGAAATAATTGTATTTTAAGCATGTAATTCTCCTTTAATCTTTATTTAAACTCACCTGTGGCGAGCCACAGATGCTGGTAATATAGAAATTACATTTGCAACCAGGAGCAAAGTTGACTCAACCTTTGTGTTGTGTGACTGTGTATACCGCGCTGAGCATTGGGAAAAGAAAGAAGAGCAAAGAATTGTCTGAGGATTTGAGAACCAAAATTGTAGAAAAGCATGGACAATCTCAAGGCTACAAGTCCATCTCCAGAGATCTTAATGTTCCTGTGTCCACTCTGCGCAGTGTCATCAACAAGTTTACAGCCCATGGCATTGTCACTTACCTCCCTGGATGTGGAAGGAAGAGAAAAATTGATGACAGAATGCAACAAAAGATTGTTTGAATGGTGGATAAATAACCTAGAACAACTTCCAAATAAATTCAAGCTACCCTGCAGACAAAGGGTACAACGGTGACAGCTTGCACTATCCGTCGCCATTTAAATGAAATGGGATGCTATGGTAGGAGACCCAGAGGACCCCACTGCTGACACAGAGACCTAAAAAAGCCAGACTTGAGTTTGACAAAACTTTCTTGGGGAAGCCAAAATCATTCTGGGAGAACGTCCTGTAGATAGATGAGACCAAAGTAGAGCTTTTTGTCTAAGCAGTTTACAGACAACGAAATGAGGCCTTCAAAGAAAAGAACACGGTCCCTACAGGCTATTATGGTGGAGCTGGACCGATGTTTTGGGGTTGCTTTGCTGCTTCTGGAACCTGATGCCTTGACTGTGTGCATAGCATCAGGAAATCTGAGGACGACCAAATCATTTTTGGGCGCAATGTAGGGCCCAGTGTCAGAAAGCTGGGTCTCCGTCAGAGGACATGGGTCTTCCAGCAGGACAATGACCCATAGCACACTTCAAAAAGTACCCAGAAATGGTTAAGACAAAGCACTGGAGAGTTCTGAAGTGTCCGAGATGAGTCCAGATCTTAATCCCATAGCACAACTGGGGCATGATCTCAAATCAGTAGTTGGGAGAAGGCACCCTTCAAATGTGAGAGACCTGGAGCAGTTGGCAAAAGAAGAGTGGTCCGAAATTCCAGTAGAGAGGTGTAAGACACCTCATTAATGGTAACAGGAAGCCATTGGTTTCAGATATTTGTATTTCTTTATTTTTAAGGGTGTTCTACCCATTATAAAGTTGAGGGTGCCAATAATTTTGTCCGGCCCTTTTTTTAGTTTTATGTGGAATAAAGTCAGATTTGGCATTATGTCTCAGATTTTTTGTGTTTTTCCAATGCAAACCAAGTAAATAAACATGTGAATACAAAAACATTTGTAATTGCAACACTGGGAGTAGTGGTGCATTAACTGACAGAAGTGCAACATTTTTGTCCATGACTGTATAAACTGTATATATACAGTATATATATACTATATACACATATACGGCCTAGATGCTCCTGAAGCTAAACATCCCTAAATATTATTAGTATATCACTTACACTCTCTCTCTCACAAACAAACAAACAAGCAAGCAAGCAAGCAAGCAAGCAAGCAAGCAAGCAAGCAAGCAAGCAAGCAAGCAAGCAAGCACGCACGCACGCACGCACGCACGCACACACACACACACACACACAGTGTTTTACTCACTCAGCTGATGTGGAAGATGTGACAACTGGCATCAGCTTCTTCAGAACTTCATCAGGACTGAGGAGTTCAGTCAAATCTTTCTCTGGTGTCTTTATGTACTTCTGCAGGTCAAACTCATCCAGCTGCTCTGCTGAAATATTAAGCTCAAATGTCCCAGTCTTCCACTTTCCTGGTAGGAGCATGTCTACAGACAGAGTTCCGGAGCTCCTGTCAATTACCTCCACTACAGCATGGTGATTCATCTCATCCAGACAGTAGAACAGGTTAATCCTTCTGTCTGATTTATTCTGATCTCTGATCTTCTGTTTGACACACTGGACCGTCTGCTCTGAGCTCTGTGATTGGCTTCTTGTCTTTGGCAGCAGGTGTTTTAAGAGATTCTGATTGGACTCCAGTGAGAGGCCCAGAAGGAAGCGGAGGAAAAGGTCCAGGTGTCCTTTCTTACTTTGTAAGGCTAGATCCACTGCAGTCTTGAGTAGGTCATGAGGTGTTGCAGCTCTGAACAGAGCAGAGAGCTGAGAGGTTTGCTGTTGGTCAGGCATGTGTCTCTCTCTGTTGCTGAAGCAGAGGAACACATATAAAGCTGCAAGAAACTCCTGAATGCTCAGATGCACGAAGCTGAACACCTTCCCCTCCTCTCTGAAGATCTGAGTACACACTCCTGAGTATACTGATGCTTCTTTGATATCAATACCACACTCTCTCAGGTCTTCCTCATAGAAGATCAGATTGCCCTCCTCCAGCTGTTGGAAAGCCAGTTTCCCCAGTTTGAAAATCATCTCTTCATCTCTCTCTTTTCTCTCTGTGTACTTTTCATTTTTTATGCTTGTCTGAATGATCAGGAAGTTTGCGTACATTTGAGTGAGAGTCCTGGGCATTTCTACACTCCCCGATGCATCTGATGTTTTCTCCACAACAGTGGCGGTAATCCAGGAGAAGACTGGAATGTGGCACATGATGTAGAGGCTCCTGGATGACTTCAGGTGTGTGATGGTTCTGCTGGCCAGAATCTCATCACTGATTTTCTTCCTGAAGTACTCCTCTTTCTGTGGGTCGCTGAATCCCCTTATTTCTGTCACCTGGTCCACACACTCAGGACGGATCTGATTGGCTGCCGCAGGTCGGGTGGTGATCCAGAGGAGAGCAGAGGGAAGCAGATTCCCCTTGATGAGGTTTGTCAGCAGCACGTCCACTGAGGCTGGCTCTGTCACATCATAACAACTCGGATTGGAGTCGAAATCTAGAGGAAGTCGACACTCATCCAGACCATCAAAGATGAACATGAATCTGTGCTTTGAAGAAGTGAATATCCTTGGATCTGTAATTTTAGGGAAAAAATGCTGAATAAGCTCCACCAAACTGAGTTTTTTCTCCTTCATCAGGTTCAGCTGTCTGAAAGGGAGAGGAAATATGAAGTGGACATCCTGATTGGCTTTGCCTTCAGCCCAGTCAAGAATGAACTTCTGCACAGAGACAGTTTTTCCAATGCCAGCCACTCCCTTAGTCAGCACTGTTCTGATGGGTTTGTCTTGTCCAGACAAGGGTTTAAAGATGTCATTGCAGTTGATTGGTGTGTTTGGTGCTGCTACTCTCCTGGATGCTCTCTCTATCTGTCTGACCTCATGTTCATCATTGACCTCTCCTCTCCCCCCCTCTGTGATGTAGAGCTCTGTGTAGATCTTACTGAGGGGTGTGGGGTTTCCCTGCTTTGTGATTCCCTCAGTCAGACACTGAAACTTTTTCTGAAGATGGGATTTGTGGATCTGCTGCATTTCAAAATGTACTGGACTAGGTTGGTCTCTGTGTGGGAAAACAAGAACAAATATTAAATTACTTGTTTACTGTAATATCAAGCAGGAATGTAGTCTGTATACCTGCCACTCTGTCTGAAGAGTTTCCTCCTAATGTAATCTATATAACTGCCACTCTGTCTGAAGAGTTTCCCCCTAATGTAATCTATATAACTGCCACTCTGTCTGAAGAGTTTCCCCCTAATGTAGTCTATATAACTGTCACTCTGTCTGAAGAGTTTCCCCCTAATGTAGTCTACATAACTGTCACTCTGTCTGAAGAGTTTTATATAAACTACCCTCAGCACTGTGTCCCCCTAATGCTCTTCTCTCATGTGATTGCTGATGAATTGACTTGCTTCATATTTCCTCTGCAGTCGTTCTCTCTCACTCTCACTACATTTCACCAGCTGACACAGGAGGGCTGCTGGATTTGTGCTTGTTGCTCCAGATTATTATTATGTCACTTTACTGACTTGTTTCTCCTCTGCACAGAATTGTATAATTCGACAATTCCCACTGTCACCTCGGCCTGGGAGAATGTTATTTTTAGGGGATTGGCTGGTGTCTTCAGGTATAAAACCAAGAACTTTAGAGTGTTTAAGTCTCTCTTTGTCTTTCTTCTTCTTCTCTTTCCCTTTCTCTTTCACTACCGCATTTTTAAGTGCAGAGAAATGTACTGAAATGGTTCAACTAGCATGAATGAGGAGTGAAAGAGCTGTATTTCACACACAAACACACACCCACACGCGCACACACACACGTGGACACAAACGCATGCACACACATGTACACACACACACACACACACACACACACACACACACACACACACACACACACACACACACACACACACACACACACACACACACACACACACACACACACACACACATATCTATTTGATTTCAAATGTTTCCACAGTGTCACTTTGAAGATCATTCTTTACCTCTATTAAATTACTTATATCATTTTGATTTGAACAGCAAAGTCAGACATGACAGGTCAGCCTCTGGTCTGTCTCATACTGCCACCTTCTGACAATATGGTGGTACTGCTATGATTAATACTACATATTGAAAAACCTACAAAATATACTGAAATAGTTCACAAGATCAGCTCTAGGATTTCACCCTCAGGGGGGCTTAGGCTTGTGACAATGTGAAGGCTAACATCCTCATCAATCAATCATATCAGTGAATGGATTTTGTCCGTCTCTCTATTTAAGAAATATCTAGAACTGTCCATCTCATATATCTAGCATTAAAAACAAGTCAAACACCTTTGGTACACTTCAGGGGTACACTTCAGGGGTACCTCAAATGACTATATGGATGGTTGTATTTCCTGTGGAAAGTCCTCATTACTACTCACCTCTGACCAGCAGGAACACCTCCTTCTGCCAAGGGAAGTGGAAGATCCATGGACTGGTCACTCTTCATGGACACACAGCTCAGTACGGGAGAGTGTGTTCTCTTCTGCTGGATGAGGCTATATTTCACAGGAACACACACACACACACACACACACACACACACACCAACACAAACACAAGCATAGTCTGATTATTGATATGTTGGATTCAGGATTATATTTTCCTACATGCATTCACATGTGACTTTTTCTATTTTGTTTCTTGATTGTCGTGTGATGTTCTCAATTCATTTATTTTATATTATTTTTGTTAAATCACATTCGAAATGTGTGCATGTCGTGTGAGTTATGAAAAATGTATCTTAACCTAATATCAAACTGTTAAAATGATTACCAAATGTTTGTTTTACTGTTTGGATGTAGACATTTCAAGGAGCAGCTCTGTTTGATTGAACACCACTTGAGACCTTTAGCCAAGACTGGGGAAATTGGTCATACCAATTGGTGTGTATCAGGTGAGATAAAAGTGGAGTAGAATTCAGCTTAATTTTGCTTGCAGCTATGGGCTTACATAAATCCATCAGGACGACACTATTGTAGTTCTAGCATTTCACCCTTAGGGGGGCTCAGCTGCTTCTGACAATGTGAAGGTTAATATTGTCAATACATTAATTTTGTCAGTCTCCTTTACAGGTCATACATTTTGTATATACATAATGCTTACTTTTCAGGTCTGAAGACAAAATAAAAATATATTGACCTGCCTGTCTCAAATAAATGGCTGGCTTAAAAGACAAGTAAAACCTCTTTGGTACACTTTTATACTTCAGGTGTACTTCAAACGGTAAGGATGATTGTATTTCCTGTGGAAAGTCCTCATTACTACTCACCTCTGACCAGCAGGAGCACCTCCTTGTGCAAAGTTAAGTGGAATTTCCATGGACCAGTCACTCTTCATGGACACACAGCTTGGTACGGGAGAGTATGATCTCTTTGATCTCTTCTGCTGGATGAGGCTGTATTTCACACACACACACACACACACACACACATACACACACACACACACACACACACACACACATGCACACACATGCACACACACACACACAAAGTTATCAGCAGTATGTGTAAAACAAAAAATTATCACTTCACTACACTACACTAATATCGTCTGTACCGTGATTGTTCAAGACGAATAAACCTACATAAATTATTAGGTCATTTTAACTGTAATGTGAACATAATCTACATAAAATTGTTAATTCTGTACATATGAAGGATGTTGATTTTTTCCATTTCAAGTCAACAAGGCATTAACACACCATACTTACACATATACTACAGCTAGTGTAAGTGTGAACAACAAGCTAAGCTAAACTACTTTGCACAAAAAAAACCTTGTATATGCAAATGCCAACTATGCCTTTTAGTTAGATCTAAATGTTTTTATGAATTATCGTCTGAAAAGAAAAGAGTAGTTCCTTATCATTGAGATCAATCAAACTCTCAGACTGAACAGTTTTGGTAGATTTTTGAAAGCTTGGAGGCTCTTTGCCCTGATGGCCAACTCCACCTCCCTTAGGTTATCAAATCCAAGTATGACTTTTATTGCTGCCTTTTAGAGCTGCTAAAACTAGTGTGCATCTTTTTGTGTTGGTGATGCTTTGTCGTGAACATGTTGCTTGTTAATTGAGAGATTTTAGTCTAACTAAGGATGTGCATCAAATTTGTTTTAATGAGGTTTGGCAGATTTGCATTTCATATAACTTGCCATGTATCTTTGTCCCTTATTCACAGAAAAGAGAAGACTTCCTTCTTCAAAGTAATTACATGTAATATAATGATGTATTGTATCTAGAATGCATACACACCACTGTTATAAAATCCGGGGTTACTTGAAATGATTACTTGATAAAATAATGTACATTAGGTCTTTTTTGATGGGTATACACATTTGCAATGACATAGCAATATTTATTCCTATGTGTAACATTTTTTGTCTTTTAATTTGATCACTAGTAATTACTGAACATGTAAAAAAAATGCGTAGGCTAACCTTGTTTTTTTTTATAGCACATACCATAGTACATTTTCTATGCTCAAATTTTCATTTCAGAGGCAAACTCTTTAGTGTGGCAATTTTGATGCGCTTACACATGCGGACACCAATGGTCAACAGCAGATATGCTTGGAATAATAAACAGGGCATCAAATTACACAGTATTGGTTATCCGTGTAACATAAATAAGCAAATTTGGTCTATAAGGAATGTTTATTTATTTTATGATTGTACATGAATATTTTGTCCTCTACTAGCTAGATTTGTTTGTAGAGTCATGTTGGTCTGGAGAAGTAAGCTCTTTGTCTAGTTTACTATATCATGTTTTGTACATTAAATGCTTATAAACATTTATAGGCATTTCTTGTTTAACAAAGTGTTTCAAAATGATTTTGCATTTGTCCCGGTTTGTCTTTTAGGCCTGTCCCATCTTCTTAATAAGTGTAAGTCAAGAAGGCGTACACACACCGTGATAAGCTTTGCCTACCATAGTTCATTTACTACAGCTAATGTAAGCCTGAACATCAAGCTGTTAAATAAAGACATTTACCTTACGTTAAAAGTATGTATATTTGCATTCCAAGCCTTTTCATGTCCTGACCATTCGAACTGTGAACACTCTCCATGGAACGTTTGAAAAGTGTCAAATATGTTTGTTAATTTCCATTTTGAAGGGGTAGCTTGATCAAATTTGCAAATATACCCACAATTTGGCGAGTAGCCGGTGCTAATTTCCATTCCTGACTGGTTGTATAAAATGGTTGATGTTTTTAATTAGGATCTTGTAATGGTGTACAGATAAGAGCATATCTGTTTGTGTGGATAATGCCTTGTCATGAACATGTTGCTTGTTAATTGAGAGAGCATAACTAAGGATGTGCACCACATTTTTTTAATAAGGTTTGGTAGATTTGGATTTCAAGCAACTTGCCACATAAATGTGTATTTTTGTCTCTTATTCACACAAAAAAGAAGACCTCCTTTATCAAGACTTCCAACATCAAGACGTAAACAAATTCACATAACCCAACACAATTGTACAGGCTAGCAGTTCAAACATTTACTCAACATAAATCATATCTCATTTGCAATACATACATTCAATATTCAGTGTGTTTGTGACGGGGCACCTGTGTGACCCTAGCCTGGCCATTACCAGCCTGTGACTCCATTTCATTCCGTCTTTCAGTCTGGGCCAACCCAATGCATTTTGGTTTCCGAGATGGGCGGGTGCTTATCTTGAGGTTTAAAATCATTGGAGTTCCCTTAACCAATCAGCAACGTTTAGTAAGCATTCGGTAGATTAAACTCTTCCCAAAGCCAGTTGGGAGAAGAGCTACGACGTCCTTTCCAATCATAAAACTTACAAGAAAATACTCTTGTTCTCCTTTTAATTTTCTGATGTTCTCGAGAGTTGAGACAACTTTTCCGATAGCTTTTCGTGTCTTTTCCTCCAAGGCGAGTTTTGCGTCACAGCTCTGAACTGTTCGCTGATTGGTCCTGCAAAATTTTTAGTTCTGGAGACGATTGTCAATGGGGTTGGGCCAGACTGAGTATGAGCTTGAAATCAATTCAGGCGGAAATACGTAGGCTGGTGTCACCAGGCTAGTGTGACCCGCCACTGCAGCCCGTTTGTTGCCGTCTTGAATGAACTGGGTGCAGGTGTTTTGTGTGTGTGGTGCATATTCAATGTTTGTATCCATGTGCAGTTTATATGTTCCGCGTGTGTATATATATTATGGCTGATTTATTATGTGTCGGCTATGCCGTCACCAACCCCTAGTGCTTTGTGTACGTTTCCCCCGCTGTATGGGACTGTTTTGTGGCTGCTGTGAGCCAAAATGTTTAAGTATGGCTGCTGTGAGCCAAAGGTGTTGGTGCCTGCCTGTGACACACCTGCAATCAATGATTGGTGTGAGCCAATTGAAGGCTAGTGTCAAGGCTACTTACAGAGCACTCAGATGTGTCCGTTGCAATGCGTTGATCCAACGGATGAGGGAGGAGGAGTCTGGCGCATGGGGTTACGTAATAGTGAGATTGACAGGTCAACAAACCAATTACGCCACTAGCAAGCTGTTTGCCTTGTGAGTAGTAGCATGCTAACATTAGATAGGTGTCTAAGACACAAATCCTATCAGACGTATTTTTCAGTTACAATAACAGGGTTTTTACAGTGTGTATTTCTCGGTAACTTTAGAAAATATAAGAAAAAAAAAGTCAAACAAACAACTTATAGTTACAAATATGACCATCTACGGAGTTTGGTCTGCCATCTTTTTTTTCCTAGCTTCCCGCTCTTTAGACCTGAGTATAAACGCGATCTGATTGGCTAAAGCCTGTGCTGTCAGTTATGCATGAAAGGCGATGCATGATTGGCATGAAAGGCGATGCATGATTGGCTGATGCATGTGTTGCCTCTCGAAAAGTTGAACATTTTTCAACTCTCGCCGCAAGCAATGCATGAAACGCAACGCATCAGAACCCAACGGAGCCACAATTCAGATCGGCAAAGGATGACGTCAACCTTGCCGGATCAACAGACACGTCTGAGTGCAGCCTTAAACTGGCCTTTTTTTCTTTGTTCGAGAGAGTTGCCTGTTAATAAGATGTAAGTCTTAGGAGCTCTTACATTGACCAGTTAATGTGTTTTTTTAATGATATAGTCGACTACTTATTTGCTTATTTGTCTAGTGGCGATGATGCCTATTTATTTGTCCTTGGAAAGGTTTAATTTACATTGATTTATTATTGTCTTTGTTTTTATGGCCTTATTTGTGAAAAATGAAAACCTCATCATTTTTACCATCTTGAACCTCCTGAGTCCTTCTTCGAGTATAACACCTTGCTCAAGACCCACAGGCTATCCCGTCCTTTGACAGTGTTCATTCAGTCTCTTCATTAAATAAAAAAGTACATGTAAAGTCTGACGTATCCGTGGAACTTCAACTATCAAGCTATCAAACAGTTCTCAGTCAGTTGGACTGAATGTGGTGTGGAATCCTTTTATTGTCGTTCGGTGGGAGGCTCGCTATCTGGTCGTCATTGTTGTTTTTACTGAGTGTTCAGTCAGTCAGTCAGTCAGTCAGTATTCATTGTCGATGAATCCACAATGACAGATCTTCATTTCAATCTTCCATTCAAGCAAACATCTTATTCCTAGTTGGTCCACTGTAGCTCGGTGTGGCTACCTGGTTTGGCTACAAGTTAGCACTCAACTAGCACAAATCACAGAAACATAAATTGCCTATTCTCAAACTGTACTTTTTCTATCACAAAAAAAAGGTAGTCACCGTGTATTTAAAAAAACGTTTTCTCTGAGTCTCTGTCGCTTCATCTCTTTATTCAAAGTTAAGTTGCACGTGCTCTTCAGCACGCACTACATCCAGTAAAGGGCGCTCCAACATTACATTTCAAACATTGCATTTCATTACAGTTTTTATCCATTGCTTTGGGCAATTTCACGAAACAGAAATTACATTCTCAAAACAACACGTGCAAACCTCCAAACCACTGGGCACTGGTTCACAACAGATTGGCATTTCTCATTCCTTTATAATCAAATTGTAATTGTTTTAGAAACTCCTTGCAAATGACAAGTACAATTGCCTACAGTTTGCACACATTTCAAATGATTTAGCACATCTGTGCAAATGGTTAGGTACAATTGCCTTCAGTTAGCCCAATTACCAATTGAATACATCTTGCTGGTCTAAACTGACTGTTGCTTCTCAGTCAAGTGGTTGTTCTCTGCAAAACATGTTGGCATAGTTTCCTTGAGTACATCATCACCTACAAAATAGTTCACTCTACTGTCAAAATCTTTCAGGCACATAATACCATGAGAAACATCATGGTATATCCTGTAATATGGATCTCTTGGATCATCAGCTTACAGTAATTTTCAGGTGCAACTAGAACTTTACTACAATCAAGGGGGAGATTCACACATCCGATCACCAATCACACAGTAAGTTAAGTTAGCTGACAGGTCCAATCCAGGACTATAAATGCTTCTATCAAATATCTAGAGCTTGACCAAGTTCAGTACAATTTATGAACATGGAAGCACCTGGCCAGGGAAACAACCAAGGGCAACTGCCTGTTAGAGGAAGAGGAGGAAGAAAAAGAGGAGCAACGGCGGATGTCCCAGGCCAGCGCGGGGGCAACATCACCATGTGTGATGCCATTTTAGAGAATAGTGTAGTCTCCCACATTCCCAGTCTTGGCCCATACAATACCCAGAAGCTCCAGGTTGTGTTGTTAGTGTAGGCTATACATCATTTTAGTTTTGATGTGCTTATTGTGTGACAGTATATTGTGCTGTATGCATTTTCTGTTACTGTAACCACGATGTATGGCAATAACTGTAACAATTTCCATGGCAGTATGAGTGCAGTATGAGTGCTACCTTGTAGGCTACGCTTGAATTATTCTTTTTTCTGTTTGACACACAAAGTATTCTGGAAAGAAAACATCTACTGCAGTAAACATTCAGTGTCAAAGGACTGAGCCAAGATTGAAATGTGCACTTGAGGGATATTTCTATGGTCCACTGCCATACTGGCAAAACATCTAAACGTTTTGACCTGCAGTGCTTAAACAATGCCAAAGGGACTTTTCATTTTGGGGGCACTGACTATTAGTATGAGAAACGGAATTAGTTTGAATTGATGAGTTGACTGTTTTGGGAGAGATATGACCTTTTGCAGGTGTGCCATAGTGTTTTGATAAACCATCTAGGTTATTTTGGCAAATATATTTAAAGCTTGGAGAATGTCCTTTTCTTTTCGGGAAGGAACTTTTCATTTTGGGGGCACTGACTATTTTTATGAGAAAATTATTTGGTTTTGGGTGAGATATGACCTTTTGAAGGTGATCTATGTAGTTGTGCTGAACCATATAGGCTATTTTGCCAAATGCACTAAAAGAGAGAATGTAATTTCGGTTTTGTGAAATTGCCCAAAGCAATGGATAAAAACTGTAATTAAAAAGCTATGCCGAATTCCGAGGTTACTAATAAATACATAACTAATCAATGTTTAATGTTTGTTAATTAGACAACTAATACTAATAACTAAACTTAATTACTATTTATACACTATTTACAGAATCTTAAAGATGACTTTGTTAACCTTGGTTACACATGTGAAATTTACTTTTCTCTTCTCACTACTGTACATAAATGTCCTACAAGAGAAGGTGCTCTGCTGGTAGGATGAGGTGCCAACAACAGCTGTAAGGAATTTCATTGCTTGGAACAAGCAATACAAAAACTGTTTACCTTACCTGTAGACTAAGCAGTTTTCAGTAAAACCACCATATTAGACTGAATGAATGACCTTACTTAAAGCTGTAAATATTATTTTAAGAGTGTTTCTTTCAAATGTCTTATAAGATCACTGTTGAGTCAAGCACACATGTACTGTAAGTGTATCAACCTGACTGCGTGTTGGGGTTCTCTTTGTCCGGTCGGGATTTATTTTCCTATACTGACCAGTGGCCTATACATAATCCCTTGCATATTTGGCAACACTGTGCTTTAAAAGTTTGTTTTATGTTTCAGCAGGGTTTCAAGCCTATATCAGAAACCTAGTGAATAAACTGTGTGGCTTATGAAAACAAAAAATGTGCTCATACCAAAAACTGTTGAAAACCTACATTATGTGCCTTCTTTAACGTACAAAGCACATGTATACAGATATTTTTTTCCTTACTTCTAGGATTTTGGGCTTGTACTTGTTTTGTCTGTTCTATGCTGTAATGACTTATTTCAGAAATAATATGCACCTTATGTTAACTATCGTGACAGTACAGCTTTTCAAGCTTTAACTTCCTTTGCTTGAAATGAATTAGTCATTTCTATGAATGGTCCTTCTTCATGGACACACCAGTGGGCATAGCTGATGGAGAACTATTGTGATGGATGAGTCTATTGCATTGAAAAACAGCACCCATGAGCACGCCAATTAGCCTCTATGAATTATCTGGGAGTATATTTGTTTCCTGACCAAATATTTCTCTTCACACTCTTAATTGATGATTTGTTGGCTTCCTGCTGTGTGCGTGGACAGTATATCTTTTTATACATACCCTTTCCATAAGTCTGTTCTATGGACTTGCCTTGATTCATCTGTACCATCTTCATTTTGGAAGTTGATGTGGCGATCCTTTGACTGGTCACTCTTCATGGACACACAAGTGGGCGCAGGTGATGGAGGTCTCTTCCGACGGACGAGTCTATCGCACAAAATAGCACCAATGAATTACTACAGAGGCATTGACACCCAGAAACTGCCTGACTATTCTTAAAAAGGGGAAGCTGAAAGGGTATTGTTGGTAATAAAATTAAATACAATTACAAAATATTCATGGCTAGCATAATTTCTTATTACAGTACATGCAATGCCCAGTATTGTTATTCAAAAGTGTCTTATTAGAGTGCATGCAATGCCCAGTATTGTTATTCAAAAGTGTCTTATTAGAGTGCATGCAATGCCCAGTATTGTTATTCAAAAGTGTCTTATTAGAGTGCATGAAATGCCCTGCATTGTTATTCCAAGGCTTCTTATTAAAGTGCCTGAAATGCCCTGTATTGTTCTTCGGTGGTTTCTTATATGTATAACAGTACTGTGTACTGTAGTAAGCCTCTTTAGTGCAGTAACACGTGCAATTTTAGCATATGGCTGTAATGAAACATATTGTAGCATTTAAGAATAATTTGTTTACTGTTATATTACAAACCTTATTACTGTAGTCCAAAGAAGTGTTTGTCTGTGTGTGTTTTTTCTCTATTTTCAATGCAACACTACAGTAATCTATGCCAAACTGGAGGACACAGCTACATTTTATATACAGTATATTCAATTGGCAATGCTTCAAGTTGTTAGTGTTTTTTAGGTCATTGTACTCTGAGAGAGAACAGTTGAACACTTATGTTTTTCTCATTTATGACAAATGGATAACAAAATGGATGCCAAATTGAAACTAAAGCTACGTATCAATATCAACCTCTTCAACTGCAATCACTTCAACTTTAGTTTAACCACTGACAACGTACTACAAATTGGGTTTTGTCCTGAGCACTTAAGGTTATACTGTCAGAAAGTATTTGAAATATGAACATTTGTAAGCAGCCAAAAGGTCAAATCTGTTCTGCAGTGAACATTCTCCCCCTGCCACCAGTGTGGTAGTTTCTTGATTCTGTAAAAATAGTGCAATAGGCTGTAAATACTGTAAATATACAGTAATCAGAATTCTACTGTTGGCTAGATTTTGTAAATTACTTAAGTGAAACTACAGTACTGCATTGTATTGTAGCATCACACTTTACAAAAGTATAGAAACGACTGTTACCACTGCTTCAATGTATTATATCTCCACATAAATGAAGAGATTGTCTTACCCCAGAAGTTCATGATCATGGTTCTCTTCTTCTTCACTGGAACTCATTTTGGGGCAAATACACCCCTTTTCTTGGGATATCCCTCTCCTGGTATTATACTGGAGAATGGGAGAGAAAGACAGACATACACAGAGTGTCACAAAGTGTAACCGAAACTAAGAAAAGAGAGCATATTACTCCAATTTGCAGTTCCTTGCACTGGCCCCGAGTTAGATACCGAACTGAATTCAAAGTATAACTTACTGTCTATATGTCGCTAAATGGCCAGGGCCCTACATATTTGTGTATACATATAGATATACATTATACATACAGCCGCGGAAAAAATTAAGAGACCACTTCAAAATTATCAGTTTCTCTAGTTTTACTATTAATTGGTATGTGTTAAAGTAAAATGTATATTTTTGTTTTATTCTATAACCTACTGGCAACATTCCTACCAAATTTCAAATAAAAATATTGTCATTTAGATCATTTATTTGCAGAAAAATGACAATTGGTCAAAATAGCAAAAAAGATGCAGTGTCTTCAGATCTCGAATAATGCAAAGAAAACAAGCTCATATTCATTTTTAAACTACACAATACTAATGTTTTAACTTAGGAAGAGTTCAGAAATCAATATTTGGTGGAATAACATTGATTTAAAATCACAACTTTCATGTGTCTTGGCATGCTCTCCACCAGTCTTTCACATTGCCGTTGGGTGACTTTATGCTACTCCTGGCGCAAGAATTCAAGCAGCTCGGCTTCTTTTCATGGCTTGTGACCATCCATCTTCCTCTTGATCACATTTCAGAGGTTTTTTATGGGATTCAGGTCTCGAAATTGGGCTGGCCATGACAGGGTCCTGATCTGGTGGTACTGCATCCACACCTTTACTGGCCTGGCTGTGTGGCATGGAGCATTGCCCTGCTGGAAAAAAACACTTCTCAGAGTTGGGGAACATTGTCAGAGCAAAAGGAAGCAAGTTTTTCTTCCGGGACAACGTTGTACTTTGCCTGGCTGAGGTTTGTAAAAGACCATAAGGATTGAACCAAAGCGGACTGGAGGGTCTTCTAGTTCGTCTTCTCTGATGAGTCCAATTTTCAGCTTTGCCCAACACATGGTCGTCTGATGGTTACACGGAGACCTGGAGAGGCCTACAAGCCACAGAGTCTTGCACCTACTGTGAAATTGGACGCATGCCAAGACACATGAAAGTTGTGATTTTAAATCAGGGTTATTCCACCAAATACTGATTTCTGAACTCTTCCTAAGTTAAAGCATTAGTATTGTGTAGTTTAAAAAAGAATATGAGCTTGTTTTCTTTGCATTATTCGAGATCTGAAGACAATGCATCTTTTTTGCTATTTTGACCAATTGTCATTTTTCTGCAAATAAATGATCTAAATGACAATATTTGTATTTGAAATTTGGTAGGAATGTTGCCAGTAGGTTATAGAATAAAACAAAAATGCACATTTTACTTTAACACATACCAATAAATAGTAAAACCAGAGAAACTGATAATTTTGAAGTGGTCTCTTAATTTTTTCCGCAGCTGTATATGAAATGTTTGCTGAATAAAAGGTCTCTTACGTAGATCTACAGGAGCTGAAAGGTGCCCAGAGTTGAAACTAAACAGGGTGAGATGGCATGTAGCCGTTATGCTGCCCACTCCTGGAACCAGCTCCCCATGGGGATCAGATCTGCCCCAACTCTAACCTGTTTAAAATAAGAAGATCAAAACTGCCTCATTTTCCATTGCCTTCAATTCATCAGTTGGCTTTATCTTTGTCTTTGCAATACTTGCTCATAACCTGCACCTTTATTTACCCTCTAGTTCAGGGGTGTCAAACTCAAATACACAGAGGGCCGAAATAAAAAAAAATGGGTCAAAGTCGAGGGCCGGACAGTGGTGCAAGCACTTGCGCTTGCATGCCTAAATTGACGTATGCTACTAACTCTCAGCTCTGATAGATAGATTAATAGGAGATAGGTGGATACTTTATTGATCCTTAGGAAAAATTAGGCAAGCCAAATGAAATTTCACCGTTGCTCATTCAAATCAATGGAACTTTTTGCAACATTCTGAGTTTGACATAATGTGCTCTAGTTTATCTAATGCCTATTAATGATTAACTATGCTTTTATTCTACTTGATATACTTTATGCATTCTTTTAATATGTTTTATATTTTATTTTATTTTATTTGAATTATCCTTTGGATGTTGATTTTGCTTATATTTAAGTGAAGCACATTGAATTGCGTTTGTGTATGAAATGTGCTGTAGAAATAAACCTGCCTGGCCTCACTCATTTCTTAAGAGATGGTCTGGCACTGATGCATGTGTTTAGATCCTGGCACCATACACCTGGCAAAAACAGAACATTTTGAAATACTGTCACATATGGTAACAGGAGACCGTTGTTGTGTGAAGTGATTTTGGTGACACTACACTTTGTAAGATTGAAGTTATTCAATATTTTCCCCCAATACAGTTTCCTTCAAATTAGGCAAAAGCCCTTTCTCAAATTAAAGGACAAATATGTATGACTTGCACTAAATCATACAATTAACATGATAAGACATCATAGATTAAGGACACATGCTACACTGAATCACTGGCTTCTCCGACAATGCTACAGCCAGTTTATTCTCTTTCAAGATGTCTGTTGCGGAGTGGAACGTGTTTTGGCCTGTGTGACTCCGCCCACTACCCATTTCACCAGTACCATTTCGACACCCCTGGTTGCCAGTTAAGACCACTAGGGCAGTAAGCAGACAAACTGGACCAACTCTAATGATGTTTGATTCTACTCGACCAAAACAAGTCTCACCGTCCTTCTTAAAAAACTGCAATATAAAAATCCATATGAGCTGGTCTATAGTTTCGCAGATCTCTTGTTCTGTGTGTTGGTGTAGGTCCTGCACTCTCTCTTCCCTCTGTTGCTGTTCCTCTAGATCCTCTGCCTCTTGTACCACTAGGACGCACACTTTCTCCTCCTCCTCCTCCTTCTCTCTCTATCTCATCCTTTCCACCCTCTGCTCCTCTCTTCTCCTCCTCCTTCTCTCTCTGCTCCTCTTTCTCGCTCATCCTCTCTACCCTCTGTCTCTAGTATCAGCAGCACCGGATCACCCTAGCTGGCTTTCCTTGACACTGCTGAGAGCACGTCTTTACTAAGATCTGCATCAGGCTGCAACAAGGAAGAACAGTAGGCCACTACTCCAAAATGAAGGTGAAATTATGTTTTACATGATCTGTTCTGATCGAACAATATGTTATTATTATTAAGAATTAACTCCAACTCCAGTGTGTAGCCTATTATTGGAGAAGTGGGGTTGTTTTCGGACTAACAGGCTTAGCTTTGGCTAAAGTACATAGCCATCCATGCATCTATCCAACACTGGCAGCACATATATGTCAATATATGTCAAATCAATATGAGCAGGTTAATAATTGCTAATAATTGCTCATCTTTTGGTCATGCTGGAGTAAGTCCAATGTCCTCAACCTGGCCACCCCCATAAACCTCGAGTCTGGGGAGGAGGGGGTGGGGGTAGACAACAATCACCAATATTTTTAATTTGGCTTTTTTAAACGCTCAATAACATAACATAACACGGAACAACTATAAGTATACGCTAAAAGTAAACTCTTGAAGTGTTGTAGTACAGTTAACATGAGACCAGTAAGAGTGTAAATACTGTTTTTTGAAGGATCACTTTTCGATGTTGCTCTTTGGAGACGGCCCCTGCACACTCCTCCGCACATATAGATCAATGTTATTTGTCCAGTTCGAATACTCGTGTTGATGATTGTTTGTAGCTCGTTGTCTACTTGGAAAGATTCGACTTTTGTGTTTTAACAATGTTTCTCTTGTGACAAACTTTTGATAACTTCTTATCTGTGAATATATTTCCAACTTTACCCAAGTTTGAGTTCGTCCTTTCCCTTGTTCCGTTTTATGTAACTCGTCCGTCTTAAAATGGGCGGAAGTGTAGGCTGTTAGCTTACAGGAGCCTTGGATAATATACTTAAGGACATTAACACATCGTTTTCCACTTGAAAGTCCACAATAAACAGAATAATAAACGTGATGAATAAACCAAATGATTTTTCTTTTCCTTTTTTTTCGTTAGCCGTAAGCTATTGCAGGCCCGTCATATCAGATTTTTCAGGACAGTCGAAACATGGAAAGGTCTGTGTTAGGACGTAGTCTAATTGTAAGGCCATTGTATCCTTAATGATTCACAATAAAACAGTTCTTACAGCAAGACAACTGACTTGTAGTCTTGGATCCCCATAATGTCAGGGGCGGACGAACTACTATAACCTAAACTTTAACTTTACTATAAAGTAATAATATCAAATCTATGTTGTTAAAGCACAGATTTAACCGCTTAAAATTCAATGCTGAGATACTCACAAACGTTAGTTTCTTGGCTGTCGAAAAATCAACGTCGTCTTCAAAAAATGGAAGAAACAAGTTTAGTTTCACTTTTGTGTGACGGGTGGGAGAGGGATAAGTCGGGCAGTCACTGTCGCTGCCCTATCTGAGTCCGCTGCCCTATGAGTCGCGCATGCGTCACTTAGCGACACTGTTGTAGTACAACATGGTAGCGGACTCAGATAGGGCAGCGACAGTGTTCAGCATGAAGTGGAATGACAAGCGCATTTGTTTACGTTTGAAATCCACCCAGGTTTATGATGTTAAGCTTCATGTTTATTGAATTATTAATCAGTGCATTCATTACTAGAAGTTACAGTAATGCAACATAGCCCAGTTGAGCCTTATGCTTTTAACCGTTTACAACACAATTAAATATAACATTAAATGTACCGGTATCATGCATTAAAACCAGCCCCATATGTTGAGTCTTAGCTGTTTACCGTTTACAACACAATTAAATATACCAGTAAATATACCCACATTATGCGTGAAGACTAGCCCCATATGTCGACGTTTAGCCTTATGCTATACACCGTTGACAAAATTATAAAACACTATATGTATATACCTACATTATGCGTTAAGAGAAGCCAGATACGTTGATATTGAGCCTAATGCTGTAAACCATGAGCATGCGCGCCTTGGATAGTTTGCTCCTGAGCCTTCTGCCGTAAACCGTTTGTGTTTGAGCATGCGCGACTCATATAGGGCAGCGGACTCAGATAGGGCAGCGACAGTCACTATCGATGCCCAATCGTAGTAGTTACCCTATCGTAGTCGCGCATGCGTAGTAGTTACCGGATCGTAGTCGCGCATGCATCACTTTGCGACACTGTTACAACGAGCCAGGTAATCCAGCAAGGTTTATGATGTTAAGCTTCATGTTTATTGAATTATTAGTTAAGCAGTGCATTCATTACTAGTGACAATAAGACAAAATAGCCCCATATGTTGACGTTGAGCCTTATGCTGTTAACCGTTTACAACACAATTAAATATAACATTAAATGTACCCGTATTATGCGTTAAGACCAGCCCCATATGTTGACGTTGAGCCTTAAATTATAAAGCATTATGTTAAATAAACCTACATTTTGCGTCAAGACAAGCCAGATATGTTGATATTGAGCCTTTTGCCGTAAACCGTTTGTGTTTGAGCATGTGCAATGAGTGGGACTACGATAGGGTAACTACTACGATTGGGCATCGACAGTCACCTTGTTCACCTCGTTCTGTTTCACGTGACCAAGCCTATCGAGGCACCTGACACGTTCACTTCAATTAAACGAAGGTAAATGGCACGCCACAAAGTCATTTTTACAGTGCATGAAATGCCCTGTATTGTTATTCCTAGGCTTCTTCTTCTTCTTCTTCTTATTCTTGTTACCTTTTTCTGCGATTAATTCAGCCCGAACCGCTTAACGTAGAAACTTCATTCAAACTTTGTCGCGTAGGTCTTGTAAACGACACTTATGCTATGTATTTTTCACTTTTCTAAACTTTATACTTTTTACGACTATAACGAATATAAATTTCTCCCATTGACTTACATTGGGCCATTATGACATCATAATAGGGTCTTTAAACTGGCTTGCACCTGTGCTTTACTGACACCTGTGCCAAATCAAAGGAACCTCTTCTCTCTCTGTCCCTCTCAATTTAATTGTAACTAGGAACATTAAGACACCATCCATTCTCTATTTTTTTTTCTCTTCATCTTTCTCTCTCAGTCAACTTTCTCTCACACTCAATCTCTCTTCTTCACTCCATTTTTATCTCCTTTTTTCAATATTTTCACTCTCTCTTTATCTCTTCATCCAGAGCCACTCTTGTTCACTCTTCTTTCCTTCTTCCACTCTTCTTTCCTTTCTTATTTTCTTCTTCCAATTTTCTTTCCTTCTTCCACTCTTCTTGCCTTTCTTTTTTCCTTCATCCACTCTTCTTTCCTACTTCCACTTTTCTTTCCTTTCTTCACTCTTCTTTCCTTCTTACACTCTTCTTTCCTTTATTCTTTCCTTCTTTCACTCTTCTTTCTTTTCTTATTTCCTTCTTCCACTCTTCTTTCCTTCCTTCACTCTTCTTTCCTTTCTTCTTTCATTATTTCACTCTTCTTTCTTTTCTTCTTTCCTTCTTCCACTCTTCTTTCCTTTCTTCACTCTTCTTTCTTTTCTTCTTTCCTTCTTTCACTCTTCTTTCCTTTCTTCTTTCCTTCTTCCCCTCTCTCCTTTCTTCACTCTTCTTTCCTTTTGTCTTTCCTTCTTCCACTCTTCTTTCCTTTCTTCTTTCCTTCTTTCACTCTTCTTTCTTTTCTTCTTCCTCTCTTAACCTTTGCATTTCATGCACTGGTATTTCCTTCAGGAAATGCATTTTCTAGTTTTATTTGCAATCAGAGCACGATAAACGCATGTTAACTAATACTGAATAATGAAACTAATAAAAACCAAACTCAAAATTAGCAATTTCAAAAAATAAAAACTATACTTAACTAACAAACCTGCTTTGAAAACGAATTAAAACTAAACTGGGAATGTGGCTGAGCGAGCATGGAGTAAGACGTGTGTTTGTGTAGCTCTGCAGGAAACTACGGTTACATTATTATTTTCAGAGGTAATCTCTTTAAACAGCTCTTTAAACGAAGACATATTTGCTTTGTGCAACTTTTATACGCGCAAAATGTCAAACAAACCGGGTAAAACACGACAAACAACCATATCTGCGTCGAAGCCTTCTCCAACAAGTCAGACCACATGTGGAAAACAGACGGCGGAAGAAGGCACCCCAGCTATGCCCTTTGATTTTGAAGGATTTAAACGTGAGCTTCGTGAAGACCTAGTTGGTGCAATGAAAAAGGAGGTTCGATCTGTACTCGAAAGCGAACTGGGATTTTTCAAATCGGAAGTTCTGGCTCTAAAATCAGGTTTGGTGGAATTCAAAAACACAACGAACTCAGAACTAGCACAGAGCACAGTCTGTCCACCTGTAGTGATGACGTGACTAAAACTAAACTGAAATTGAAAACAAAAAGTCAAAACGAAATAAAATAAAAACTAGTGAAAAATGCAAAACTATAATAACCTTGCTATGAACTAGGTACAGCACCAAGCGAGCCACTGGCACTGACATGCTATTTGGTCATTGAGTTGTTGTTCCTGCCTGGGTTGGGCGGGATGGGGGTGTTAAGACCTTGCCTCAGCCGCACAGGGTCTGAAACCAGCGCTTACTGCCCACCCGCTCCATCTCTCCCTCTCTGGGGACGCAGATATCATCCAGCGCCAAGGAAAATGTTTGCTCAACCTTTTGCAAACAAACGTGTGCCCAGCCGCTCCTAGGCTTATCTGAGGAAGCTTTGTGTTGTCGTCTGCAAACTCCCGTCCCGTCGGCCGTCACATGAAGCTT
Source organism: Sprattus sprattus (assembly GCF_963457725.1). Taxonomy (NCBI): domain Eukaryota; kingdom Metazoa; phylum Chordata; class Actinopteri; order Clupeiformes; family Clupeidae; genus Sprattus; species Sprattus sprattus. Next base: position 3,006,496 of record NC_137928.1, read on the forward strand.
TGTGTTTTAGTCTGCAAGCTCCCGTCGGCCGTCACATGAAGCTTTGTGTTTTAGTCTGCAAGCTCCCGTCGGCCGTCACATGCCCACAGAGCTCTTATGTGCACAGCCTTTTTCTGATGAGACTCTCTCTTGCAATGCGTGTTTTAATTATATAATTTGATAAAATGATGTTAGTGTATTTATGAGGTTTATTGTATGTGTGTGTGTTTGTGTGTGTGTGTATGTCTATCATGCAGACAGTGTGTCTGATGGGAAAAATGGCTTTGTTTAGGAAGAAGATGCTCATAGTTTCTATTTACTGCACAGATAATGGACTCCCTGTATATCCTGTAGTTTCTGTCAGGTTGTGTAAATCCACTTGTGCACTGACACACAGAGGGTGTGTCCTTCACATCAGCATGTAGACATGTAGCATAGAGGTGTCCTCTGACTGACTGGAGCTGCTGCACTGCTGGACCTGAATAGATCTTTTTCCTGCACAGGGAAGCCCCCTAGTGGCCAAATGGTGCAGCTCCCGGGGCAGGCTCTGAGCTGGGTCATGCAGGACTGGGAGAAAGCAGAGAGCACAGATCAGCCTCATTACTGCAGCGGGTTGTTTGACGCCATCACCATGGGTAAGGAGCCAGCCACACACACATACACTCACACACACACACACACACACACACACACATTATGGGTAAGCAATGGGTTAGCCGGCCACATACACACCATGAGTAAATAGCCACACACACACCATGGACCTGTCAGACAGTTGACTGATCTGGGAATGAACTAGCCCAAGATCGCACTGCTTTAGTCCAAAGGAATGTGGAATGCACTATGTAGGCTTTGATATACAGTCATGGACAAAAATGTTGGCACCCCTGCACTTCTGTCAGATAATGCACCACTACTCCCAGAAAAGTGTTCCAATTACAAATGTTTTTGTATTCACATGTTTATTTACTTAGTTTGAATTGGAAAAACACAAAAAATCTGAGAAATAATGCCAAATCTGACTTTATTCCACATAAAACTCAAAAAAGGGCCGGACAAAATTGTTGGCACCCTCAACTTTATAATGGGTAGAACACCCTTAAAAATAAAGAAATACAAATATCTGAAATCAATAGCTTCCTGTAACCATTAATGAGGTGTCTTACACCTCTCTACTGGAATTTCGGACCACTCTTCTTTTGCCAACTGCTCCAGGTCTCTCACATTTGAAGGGTGCCTTCTCCCAACTACTGATTTGAGATCATGCCCCAGTTGTGCTATGGGATTAAGATCTGGACTCATCTCGGACACTTCAGAACTCTCCAGTGCTTTGTCTTAACCATTTCTGGGTACTTTTTGAAGTGTGCTATGGGTCATTGTCCTGCTGGAAGACCCATGTCCTCTGACGGAGACCCAGCTTTCTGACACTGGGCCCTACATTGCGCCCAAAAATGATTTGGTCGTCCTCAGATTTCCTGATGCTATGCACACAGTCAAGGCACCAGGTTCCAGAAGCAGCAAAGCAACCCCAAAACATCGGTCCAGCTCCACCATATTAGCCTGTAGGGACCGTGTTCTTTTCTTTGAAGGCCTCATTTCGTTGTCTGTAAACTGCTTAGCCAAAAAGCTCTACTTTGGTCTCATCTATCTACAGGACGTTCTCCCAGAATGATTTTGGCTTCCCCAAGAAAGTTTTGTCAAACTCAAGTCTGGCTTTTTTAGGTCTCTGTGTCAGCAGTGGGGTCCTCTGGGTCTCCTACCATAGCATCCCATTTCATTCAAATGGCGACGGATAGTGCAAGCTGACACTGTTGTACCCTTTGTCTGCAGGGTAGCTTGAATTTATTTGGAAGTTGTTCTAGGTTATTTATCCACCATTCAAACAATCTTTTGTTGCATTCTGTCATCAATTTTTCTCTTCCTTCCACATCCAGGGAGGTTAGTGACAATGCCATGGGCTGTAAACTTGTCGATGACACTGCGCACAGTGGACACAGGAACATTAAGATCTCTGGAGATGGACTTGTAGCCTTGAGATTGTCCATGCTTTTCTACAATTTTGGTTCTCAAATCCTCAGACAATTCTATGCTCTTCTTTCGTTTCCCAATGCTCAGCGCGGTATACACAGACACACAACACAAAGGTTGAGTCCACTTTGCTCCATTTTAACTGGTTGCAAATGTTATTTCTATATTACCAGCATCTGTGGCTCGCCACAGGTGAGTTTAAATAAAGATTAAAGGAGAATTACATGCTTAAAATACAATTATTTCTTAAGGGTGCCAATCATTTTGTCCGGCCCTTTTTTGAGTTTTATGTGGAATAAAGTCAGACTTGGCATTATTTCTCAGATTTTTTGTGTTTTTCCAATGCAAACTAAGTAAACAAACATGTGAATACAAAAACATTTGTAATTGCAACACTTTTCTGGGAGTAGTGGTGCATTATCTGACAGAAGTGCAGGGGTGCCAACATTTTTGTCCATGACTGTAGATATAAACATATCAACTGCATCTTGACTAACAGTTACTTGATCTTATTGAATTAGGGAAAATTAGATAAAAAATGTTAGACAAAAAATAGTTTCCCCCCATTACTGTGTGTCACTGTAGCTTGTGAGACATCCTTGTGGTGCCTGAAGAACCAGAGGTTGGTCTTTTAGTAATGGCTGTTGAGGCCCATTTCTCCCAGATTAAAACCTGTAGTCTAATGATCAGCACCTACATGATCAGAGACTACCTTCCTCCCGTAGTCTAATGATCAGCACATACATGATCAGTGACTATCTTCCTTCTGTAGTCGAATGATCAGCACCTACATGATCAGAGACCACCTTCCTCCTGTAGTCTAATGATCAGCACCTACATGATCAGTGACTGCCTTCCTCCTGTAGTCTAATGATCAGCACCTACATGATCAGCGACTACCTCCCTCTTGTAGTCTAATGATCAGCACCTACATGATCAGTGACTGCCTTCCTCCTGTAGTCTAATGATCAGCACCTACATGATCAGTGACTACCTTCCTTCTGTGGTTTTCTCTGATGTAGAGCAGCTATTATACCTCCCTCTCTCTGTGGTGTGTGTGTGTTTGTGTTTCAGATCAGAACCGCACGGTCCTAGTGTTTCGGGGGAATCTCTTCTGGACCGTGACCCCTGAAGGTACAGTGAGTTCCCCCACCCCCCTCCAACAGTGCTGGGCTCACCTCCCATTTGCCATTGAAGCAGCAGCCTGCTTCCCATTGGACGGGAAGTTATACTTCTTTAAAGGTGTAGTACATAACTGGCTATTGAGAGCCCTTTTCCTGAATCTGTGTGAAGCTCACCACAGGTTTAGCTTCCAACGCAATCGAATCAATAAATAAATCAATTATGAATTTGTGTTTTTGCTCAATTTGAATGATGCTTAACAGTTGGCACCTGGTCTAGGCATTGGGCACATGTTAAGTGTTTATTATTTTTGTGATTATTTTAGTTGTAAAAATGGCCACGAACTACATCTTGCTTCTTTACAGTGTCTAAATGCCTATCCACAAAACCCCAGAAACAAAGACCAAACAATCTGTCTTTGCCAGTAGGTGGCACTGTTGTACAGTCTTTGCCTGTAAGTGGCACTGTTGTGAAGCCACTAAAAGGATTCTCTGGTGGAGTTTACTTACAGTGCCAAATGTCCTGTGTCTATGCTCTCTGTCCTCAGTGTCAAATGTCCTGTGTCTATGCTCTCTGTCCTCAGTGTCAAATGTCCTGTGTCTATGCTCTCTGTCCTCAGTGCCAAATGTCCTGTGTCTATGCTCTCTGTCCTCAGTGCCAAATGTCTTGTGTCTATGCTCACTGTCCTCAGTGCCAAATGTCCTGTGTCTATGCTCTCTGTCCTCAGTGCCAAATGTCTTGTGTCTATGCTCTCTGTCCTCAGTGCCAAATGTCCTGTGTCTATGCTCTCTGTCCTCAGTGCCAAATGTCTTGTGTCTATGCTCTCTACCCTCAGTGCCAAATGTCTTGTGTCTATGCTCTCTGTCCTTAGGGATGCGCTTGTGGTGTCGGGCTCCACGCTGGACACCGGCTTCCCAAGGAAGAGCAGCGAGGCTGAGCTCCCGCACCACCCAGACTGTTGCGTTCAGTTCATCGTTCTCGTAAAAATGAACGTGTTCAATGAAATAACCTACTGGTTAATATCATAGGCTACTTTTGTAAAACAAAGGGTAGAGAGAGTGCTTGGACAAGTGATAGTGCAGGGCAGTGAAAAGGGGGCGAAAGTGCTTTGTGCATCTTTCTCTCCCTAACTGGACCCATACTTCTATCTCAAATACTGTATAGGCCTACTAGCCTACTAACAACTGCAAACAATCTAAATCTCCAACTACCGCTACGAAACACTTGGTGAAGCACTTGTTTGAAATGAGGCTTCGGACGTCATGAGTGACGTAATTTCGATACAAGCCTCGATACGCGGTCTGGAAGTGCTTCACTCCCGGTGTCATTTGTAACATCGCTACTGCCTGGACACTGCCTTTTGGATTTAACCCTTTTAGGGTTTTCTTTTACTACTTTTGGACTGTGCATCTAGCCCTGGCCTGGTCTGGGAGTTTTTTTTTCTTCTGTTTCTGTCTTTTGCTGCCTGCCTTGCCTCATTGAGATCCCCATTCTTTTTATCTTCTGAGCTTTGCTGTTTTTTATGTTCGATCTCCAACCACTGCCTCTGATTTTTGAAAGACATTCATTCTGCTGAAAGGTTTATCAAAATCCCCCTTTGAAGAGACGTTGCTGCCTTGTTTGCGTTTGGTTCCAGTTGTATTTGAAGACCCTTCATAAGGATATCCGGACAGATCAACATGGTTACCCAGGATAACTTACCCTGGAAACGGTCAGAAGTATAGTGTCACGCGGCTAAGGACGTCTCCTTATTTTTCTTCTTGTTTTAATTTCTTCAATGTGAGGTCCGTTTTGTACTTTGGGTAGCCTAATGTAAAGTTTCCACGAGTCCACACAGCTTCATCACTGAACAACAGCAGTAACACTGCTGTGCCGTTTACTTTTGGAAAGTTGCCCTAGAATTCACTAGTTTTAAAACTGCCAAAATATTACTATGAGACATATCCCGACGTGTGTGGGGCATTAATATAATACAACACATTCGTACTTCATAGGCATATTCATTTTTATGCGATTCATATCAGAGAGGTGTAAGGGCACAGCCCTGTGCAGGGAAACAAAATGTAATGTAATAAAATGTACCACTAAAAAAACAAATTCACCATCCTCATTCAAAAACAGAGAAGAAAGCACTCAGCCGTAAAAGCACAATTAGATAGACAAATAGATTTATAGTGTAGCCATTGCACTGTCGTTATTCAATTTGATTATTACTGATTAGTGAATTTGATTTCCATTGAAGTGGAAGTATAGGCCAACTTAACTATTTTAGGTTGATAGCAAAAACAAACATTCAGATTCATTTAAACATATTTGCTAAATATGCCCCATCCTTGACCTTTTTATTCTAATTTATTTCTGCTCATAGTAAATAAATAGCCACACATTTTACCATCAAGAACATCTCCAGATAGAAAATGCTATTTGAAGGTGTTTCATTTTCCAAATGCTAATGAATACCATAAATGAATCAGTTTAGGTATACACAAAAGCAGTGGCGGTCCGTGCATTTCACGACTAGGCCTTCAGCGATGTCCTACCTACGATGTTAAACTGAGTGAATCCACCTCCTAATACCATCATTATGACGCCATGGCTCTCGAACTATATATTTATACAGAAAGGCAGTATATAAGTGAGCATTGCATCACCTTAACATAGTCGAGTACAACAGACTTTATTAATATTTCCGGAGCATTTAAAATCAATACACCCGTATTAACAATACATTAAGAGTAGTAAACTCTCAGTTATATGATCGCTTGGATATTACTGTCACAACTTAAAAATAAAAGGCGATTATCAGGGATTAGTCTACAAAGTTTTATTAAGTCCACCGAAAGTAGCCTATGTGAGCTTTAACAAGTTTGTCCACTAAACATCGCATTGTCCCACCTGCAAAGCAGTTTCATTAAACTTCCCATCCTCACGATATCCAGTTTTTCTTGAAAGTTCCGTCTTGAAAATGGCGTTGTAATTGTATCAAAAACTGGAATTATCAAGTTGGTGTAAACTAGTTTATTTGAGTTGGTTAATGTAATTATATTTAGTCTTACCAATTGAAACAACTAGCATAATAAGCATCGAAACCGATGTACGTCGTTTTCGCATTAGCCAGCTAAACTGAGCACTGAAGCACTGCACCGGTCTGCCTCAGTATCCAATCAAAGGACGTTTACGTGTCACGTTCAACGCGAGGAAAGAAATCTTCCGGGCCTTCTAGAAGGCCCAGTGTCGTCAACTCAAAATCTGATTGGTTGTCACAACTGTCTGTTTCAGTTCATTCAACTTAAATGAACTGAAACAGCCAGTTGTGATAACCAATCAGATGTACACGGGCCTTCAATGTGAATTCTGAAGGCCTCAGGGAAGATTTCTGTTCTCGGGGAAGGTTTCTCGGAGTGTGGCAACACATGATAGCTGAAATATGATTGGATGAAAGCTCTAACATAAATTAACAACGCTGGAAGCTATGAAATGGAGATAATGGACTATGGGGAATAATTTAATACATATTTATGAAAAGAAAATATTATTTATTTTATTACATTTATTTTCTGATGATGTTTAGGCCAGCAGAGAAGGCCTTGAAGGCCCTGACGGACCACCACTGCACAAAAGCAGGGACGTGCACAGGAATTTTGAAGGGCAAAAAAAATCACACAGACTCTATGGAGAACGTAGAAGAACAGGGTCTTTTTTAATAGTAATAAATAAAACGCTCAAATACAGCAATTCATTTGAGCATGGCATCATTCTGTGGATAACATTCAAGCCAGGAGTCTTCATCATACTAGTGGGCTTGAAAAGAGCCCCTTCTGCATTTTTTGGGAACTACACAATAGGACAGCAAGGCCCGACTGAATGTGAAAATTTGATAAAGGCCTGATTGAATTCAGGATTATTGCTCTGTACATGAGCTGGATCTGTTGGATGGCTCAATCAAAAAAAAAAGCATGGATTCTGCCTCACTCTCCATCTCAATAGCCTCCCTTGTCGGCATCCTGTCCTGACTTTCTGGGTTGTCTCTCCTTTCCCTGTTTTTCAAGTCTGTTCTCATCTGGGTCTGGCTATTTGTCTTTGTCTGCAGTTGATGTATTTGGCTCATCATCTGTCCAATTATATATTATTGTTATTACCATAATCATTACTATATGAAGGCCCACTAGAAGCAGTGGTATGCTATTTTTGTTCTGCTCAGGCAATATCTTTGAAAGGATCTCTAAAATAGTACATACTTTTTTTAAGATTACAATTATTTAGCATATGGCTCTTTATCCCTGTACAGCATGGTCTTTTTATCTCATATTTGGTAATCAGCACTTAGGTCTACCTTCCTATGTCTCTCCTGGTCCACATTTTCCTCTGTGCTGGAGTCTTGTGTTTGCTCCTCATCTTAAATGTAATGTAATTATAATAAATTGTCATTTATAGGCTTAAAATATTAGTCTGAAAATATGAGCCTAATTCACTTGAATTAATTAGCCTACACATTGTCATCTTTATCACAATGCAATGTCTCTGTCTCACCTGCTTTTTTGTAACCAACTTTTTTGTAAAGATGTGCTGCCTCCTCTTAGCCTGACGATGTCATACTCATAATTCTAGTCAGAATATGAGTCTGAGACCGGACCACTGGGCTGTGATTATGGGGCGTGTTTCAACGAACCAGGAAAGAAAATTCCTCTTCGCTGAATTGGATACCTAGAACCAATCAGAGCAACGTAGTATTATTACCATCTGATAGATTAAACTTTTACCTGATCCCGTAGGAAGGACGGCAAAAACATCTTTTCAATCGACAAATGCCTTGATCGCGTTTCTCTGTTCCTCTTTCAAAATGAATGCGCTGTCAATATCTGTTGAGACGTTACTTAATTAGCACTCAAGGCTAGAAGCTACCATTAGTTCTAATGTTCTTTTTGTCTACGCTGTTAGCATAACCTTTCAATAATGGTCTAGAGTGCATAAGTTAAGACCTACAATCCTAGGCAACATTGGTGTTGCGTATACACAACTAACCGAGTCAATGTAGACATAAAAAAAGTCGTGTAGATACCTTAAATCATATCAAATATGTCCCACTAAGCTCCCGAGACGGCGCCATCTTTGTTCGATGTATACCGGTAATCTATCTATGTCTGTCCATCAACGTATAAAGCCCGCCCTTACAATTTGAATGGTCAGATCCCTTTTCGGGGCCGTTTAAACCCTCCCAACTAGCTCGACTCCAGACTGAATCTCCCGGACCAAAAATTTTGTGGGCGGAGTTCAGGCTGGTATCCAGGCTAGCCTCCTCTAGCTGCTTCTCTCTCTCCTGAATCTTTTTCTTTTACGTCTAGCTTCACCCGCACTCAACACTTAACAACACCCAAAACAGTGATAGGATTTAGCCATTAAACCATTTTGAATGAAAAAAAATCATGTGATGAATTACTTCCATCATTTATTCTTGTTAAAATGAAAAGTTAGAAATTCGCCATCAGTAGACATGTAGCTTAGTTTTCCTAACTAAAAACTATCGAGCTGGTTGTCTGGCAGGCAAGCTAGCTTCCTGATTCTTTAGGCTAAACATGTCACTCCGAGCCTTGCATTTCATACAACTTCATGATCATTGTTTTTTTTTTTTTTAAATGAATTTCTATAACTTAAAACTCACCTGTCTTACCATGTCCAAGCAGTAGCGTATCGATTAAGCCACACAAGATAACCGTGACCGTCTCTCGAGGCAATAATGCAGGCTCTCTGGCGCCGGTCGTGTGTCACCAAACCTACAGTAAACAAAGTACGGGGCTTTCCCATCTAGCTACTTTCCCATCTTAACCCCCCCCCCCCCCCCCCCCCCCCCCGTGCAAGTCCCTGCACAAAAGTATTTCAAATGAGTCTGAGCAAACAAAATCACAAAATGTTTTTTGCTGTGATTCTAAACTAGGATTCTAGGATTCAAGACTAGGACTGTATCAACTGTACCACTAATGGTATAGCCATTCAAGTGGTGGCTCTCACTAAATACAAATAATATAGAGAACAACTAAAACAATTATAATCTATCTTACTGACACGTACATGCATCCCTCTTCGACATCTGCTCCAAGTGTCCCTTATAAACTTGTTGAGTTCTTTGGCAGGGACAGTCAGATATATAAATATATATATATATACATGCAGCAGTCAGCTGAAATGTGTTTCTCAGGCTGGCATGTCCAGACCCCACGTGTAAACAAGCAACATGATCAGACACTCCAAGCTATTACCTAGTATGGAACAGGGTCTTAGCGGTATAGTTACATTTTGGCAAGCGGTCGCTGACTGCCAACATAGTGGATAAGATAAGGCCAACATTAAACAACTGCATTCTATCTTTCTCTTCTGTTTTATTCAAACACTACGTATATCTCAACACTACAACATTATAATTTGAATCACTTACATCTGTTTCTGTTAACCCTGAGAACATTGTAGAGATAAACAATGATTCTGTTTGATCTGGAAGCCAAGGGAAATAAGCCTACTAGGATGATAATGAATAACTAGGATTAACTTGATGTTTATTTATGTAATACTATCTAAATTATATCGCCTGTAAATGCTTAGGGGGAGTGTTGAGAGTTGGCTGTAATACTGGCAATAAATTATTCCCTTGGGGAAGTCCTGAAGAGTGCTGCCCCCAAAGCATCTATAGCCTGTTAGTAATGTTTATCCAATAATGGGTAAATGTCATGAATGGACCTTGTAAAGCTGTCAACCAACGGGACTGACAAACAGCCTACTCCTACACATGCTGGACGGGAAATGTAAACCAGCTGTAGCATGCAGCTGCTCCACTCCATCACATGTCTGTGCTAGGGATTCACTCGGGCATGGTTTTGTTTCGATTAGGGGACAGCAGCTTTCTCACGGGCATTTTTGGGCTGTAAAAGGGTCTCTCATAAAATATTTTATTTCAACCCCCAATATTTTCCTATTCAATATAGGAATATATACAGCATCTCTTATCGAATGGCCTATAAAACTTGTGAGCTGGTACCCATAGCCTGACTCTATGTAGTAAAGTAGCACTCCCAACAATTGCACAGATTCACGATTGTCGCCTCCACTCAGGGCTGGCCCTATAACACATTTGGCGTCCTAGGCAGGCTTCACTCCCATAGACATGTTTACCTTCATATACCTTTATATCTATATTTGTCTATGTTCACTCATTTTTTTCCTCAAAAACGGAATTGCAACTTTCAGACAGTATTATGCCCTGTAAGGCTGCCTTTATTTCAAATAAACACAACAACGATCATAACGATGAACAAACATAAATTAAAGAACAAAATGACTGAGAAAATATCACGTCTGCTGAACTCCGCTCCGGCCATGCAACAGTTGATGCACACAGCACACACACACTTCCGCTACAGCCTGTCCCATTCACTCGCTAATCTTCCCAACGCCTGCAAATAATGTTTTTTTAGTCTTCTGTTCTGTTGATGGCTTGCAAACAACAATCTTAGAAGGTCTGGGTCACTTGTGGCACGTATTATTCATTCATTTTAAGCAATTTATCTTCCTCAGGCTTAACTAAATTAGCCGAAATGGTATAAAACTTAATTCACCAAAATGTGAAACGGAAAATCATTGATGTTTCGACTGAATGGCAATAACAAGGAACGTCACACGTCACTGGCTAGCTAGCGTACACTAACTATCAAGATTACATACAATTCATTGGCTAAAGTTGACAATACAACACTTGGATTTTTACCAGTATTCCTCACTTGTTGACACACTGCCGTGTTTGTCTTCCTAAATGGATGCGCTATAGCCTAGATACCAGACCCGAACCCCGCCCACAACATTTGAGGTCTGGAAGTTCGGTCTGGCACTGCTCCATTGGGGAGAAATTATCAGTTTTCAGCAAAATGATCTAACCAATGAAATTGTCAGGGTGGCCTTTATACGATGATGGACAGATGATCAACCAACGCTTGAGTTGAATTAACGGTAGATTCGAAATCATATCAAGATGGCGGCGTCTCGGGAGCCTGTAAGTGGGAAATATATGGTGGCTCTCACTGGATAAGAATAATATAAAGAACAACTTCCATATATTTTTTTAATCTCACTGACACATACATGCATCCCATACAGCACTTTGGTCAGTGTGAGCTGTTTTTAAATGTGCTTTATAAATACATTTGACTTGACTTGAAAATGTGATATGTTGAGCTCAGCGTCTATTCGGCATCTGTTACAGGTATCCTTAATGAACTTGTTGAGTTCTTTGGCAGAGATAGTCAGAAATTAATGCAGCAGTCAAAGCAAAAACTTTTTTGTCAGGCTGGCATGTCCAGACCCCACGTGTCAAAAAGCAACTTGATCAGACACTCCACTCCAAGCTATTACCTAGTAAGGAACAGGGTCTTAAAGGTACAGTTACATTTTGGCAAGTAGGTGCTGGCAGCCGACATAGTGGATAAGACAAGACCAGTAGGTAAGATTTATTATTTTGGCTTTCAAAACTTTTATTTATTATTTTAATACTTGTCTGCTTTAATTAGGTGTTTGATGTGAATTTGATATGAGGTTGTTATAATAAATATCAACCTTTTGTAATCCAGCGTGTGTTAAATATTTGAAGAATGTGACATGCAATTTGTCTACAGCATTTTTTTAAAGTTAGACGATGTATGTGAATGTATGTTATGTGTTTTATTTTCAACATTCTCAAATCAACACTACAACATTAGTTGTTATAATTAAAATGACCTACATCTTGTTTCTGTAACATAAACAATGATTCTGTGTGATCTGGAAGACACCGTAAATAAGCCTACTAGGATGAAATATACTGGGATCTATACTTGATCTGTATTTATTTAACAGTATCTAAATTGTATGGCCTATACATGCTTAGGGGAAGTGTTAAGATGTTGCTGTAACACTGGCAATAAATTATTAACTTGGGAAAGTCTTGAAGAGCCGCTGACCCCAAAGCATCTATAAATTGTTAATAATGTTTATCCGAGAATATGAAAATGTCATGAAGGGAAATTTTAAAGCTGTCAACCAAAGGAACTGCCAAATACTCCTACACGTGCTCAACGGAAAAATGTAAGTCAGCTGCTCCACTCCGTCACATGTCTGTACTAGGGATTCACTCGGGCATGGTTTTGGTGTGTGAAGTGGACAGCAGCTTTCTCACGCTTCGGCTACGGCAAGCGCGGAAATTCTGCCTTGCGGAAATAGAACGTTCACGGAAGGGATATTTTATTTAACCGGCTACACCGGACGCGCTCAAGATGACATCAATATCTGTTTTGCTGTCGCTTTGTTTATTTATTTTATCAATCAATTTAATCCACATCGGTTCATCTGGATCAGTAACATGGGTAAGTATGAAGTCTACAGTAATCCGTACATTAAACAAGAATAATGTAACATTAAATGTGAGGCAGACATAGTTTCCAATCAAACAGCAAAGGGCATAAACTATTTGATACAGACTTACGTAAGTGTGATATTAACTAGCTAATTCGACTAACTAGTTGCAAATTAATCTTGCTGAAACCTACTTCCAAAAGGCAAACAATGTTAAAGGTGGTGACTCTCAAGTAATTTTAGCAAAAAATAGTAAGTAATATCTGGTGTATGGTATATTTTACTGCGGCTTAATTATAAACATCAATCATTCATGTTACATTAAAAAGTGTTAATTTTAAATTCCTTGGAACATTCTGGTAGCCTATTTTCAGTTAGTTTAGGTAAGTTTAATTTCATAACGGGAACCTTGAAACTTATTCAACCTCCTTTTTTATGTCTTAAAGATAGGGATTACAAGAATTCGCTTTTTAATTTGTACATGTTACCACTTGGATCTATCATTCGGCAACACAGCATCTCCTAAGATTCATATGCTGATGATACCCAACAGTGCGGATCAAGTTCACACTCTGTTGAGACTCCTGGTAACCAACCTGGAAGCGACACAGCATCTCCTACCATCCATATGCTGATTACATGTAATGTCCTAGTAAAGATTTATTTGATGCAATTGTTTTAACACTTTAACTGTTTAGATGACTGCTACACAATGCCATGGAGGACAAAGGTAATATGCAGTCATTCTTCAATCTATGCAGTCAATGATTTCAACTTAAAAGTGTATTTTAAAATTAAATAATATGAAACAATATGCAGCAATTTGCCAATTTCTAAGATATGTTTTTATAGACAACTGGTTTTGGTATAGCCTGTCTCCTTCCACTTATTGCTCATAGCTCAGTTTTTGCTGTGATTATAGCAGCGGTGCAGATGGGATTTTTAAACTGGGGGGGACTCTAACATCGCCTAATCAGCTATGCAGAGTTATTAACTAATGATTGTCACCTTACGTAGAGAGAATGGTGGGGACGGATCGGGGTCACCCCGTCCCCAGTGCTATCTGCGCCCCTGGATTATAGTCTGGAAACTCTGTTGGCAAGATGGATCACTGGGCCATTCTGAGTGGGCTCCAAGTCTGTGAGTATGAGCTTGCTGCGTAGTACGAGTGCAGAAGAGTGCAAGGTGCCCCTCTAGACCACTTTGCTCCTCTGATGAGCGTCTGTTGTCTTTGCGTTCACTGTGTAGCAAGAGATCGCACTCAAGAATCGAATTAGTAATTTTTTTTATTTTTGATATTTTGAATTGTTATTATTATTGTCGTTCTTCTTCTTCTTTGTCTTTTTCTTCTTCTGATTGTTATCATTATTATTGTTTCTTTTATTATTTGATATTTACCTCAAAATTATACTTATTATTATTAATAATAATAAATATATATTAGAGCAATTGATTCCGTAATTATTTTCATTGTAATTTGTATTTTACATTTATAGAATACAATTTATGCATAACTAGAACCATGATTTATGACAGGAGTCTGTCACAGTGGTGACACAGCAATACCCTGTAAAGAATATGAGTTGCATTTGGCTGCATCAGCTAGTTCTCAAAGAACACACTGAGCAGAGTCAGAGGTGTACAGTGATAAGTCTTTTCAAATTACTTTTCAGTTCAGTATACTCCCTGCCACTCCACATAAGAGCGTCCAACGGACATGATTTGATATGAACTGTGCTTGAAAGGTTAAAAGTGTATTAAAGTCAAAACAAAACATGTTCCTCTTTTACACATATCCTTCACCTAATGGTGGTTTTCTAAATACAGGGCCCAAAGGGCCACAGGGAGTACACTACTACAGAGTTAAAGCTGGGGTTGGTAAACATGCATCTCCTGGTCCAGGAGGGCGACAGGGAGTACACTACGCTCCAATGAATGTGACAACGTGATTATTGAAATGTTTCATGCACGGAATCGGAAGTGTCTGCCAAGAAACACAGAATAAGTTTGATGGGATTACTGTGCACTAATTTAAAGTATTTAGAAAACTACCACTAGGTGAAGGATATGTGTAAAAGAGGAACGTGTTTTGTTTAGGTTTTAATTTGACACTATTAACCTTTCAAGCACAGTTCATATCAAATCATTATATAAAAATTATTATTAGATTAGATTATCTATATCAGTGGTCCCCAACCACCTGGCCGCGGCCCGGTACCGGTCCGTGAGGCGTTTGTTACCGGGCCGCACAGAAAGAATTATTTATTTATTTCAATTCCGCTGAATTAATTATTAGCCTCTGAAAGGTGTTATATTTTGAAAAACGACCGGATTTTCCCGGACGTCACATTAGCCTGTGCCTCATGTCACGTCAAGACGCTTGTCTGATTCAAGTGATACGTCACTCAAAAAATAAGCCCGCAAACTACCGAAAACAAGTACAAAAACAATCATCTTTGTAGAACTTCTTTGCAAAGATGAAAAGGCCAACTAAGGAGTCTGAAGAGAAGCCTACGACCTCAAAAAAAGAAAGCTTCTTTAAACAGACAGTACCAGGAGTCATACTTAAAATACGGGTTTATCGCAACAGGTGATTCTCACGCACAAAGTACGCTCTGTTTAATATGTGGCGACAAGCTAGCAAACGCCAAGGAAGCCTTCAAAACTGCTTCTGCACATGGAGACCAAGCACTGATTCAGAGTTATGGTGAGTTGTATTTTTCATGCACTTAACGTTTGTAATACAACTAAGTGACTAATAAGAGGTGTAAAATGACACCTTGAAGCCGGTCCGTGAAAAAAATTGCCTACATTAAACCGGTCCGTGGTGCAAAAAAGGTTGGGGACCCCTGATCTATATTAGATGGGAAATAACTCAATGATTTGTATACATACAGAAAGTAATGGTGGTAAGAAGAGTGATAAGAAGAAGGGTGCCTCCATTCAGTCTCTGTCCTCACAGTTCATGGTTACAAAATCAGTCATCCAAAAGGAGAGGGGAAACTAACTTGCCTGTAGTTCTGGGTAAATGTGTGTTTGCCCTACAGCTGGGGTTGACTGGTGCTTCACATTTTCTTTATCTCCTTTTGTTTGTATGAGCAGGCATTGTGCTATCCTGGAGGGGGGTTACACTGCAAATCCATGACAGTGACGCGACCCGCTTCCATCGCTTTGACTGGGCGTGTACTGTCGACCAAACGATGCCACAGTCCTACAATTTTCAAACCGTCAGTGACGACACCAAACAATCTCATTGGACGCTGCCGGGAAAAAACGCTCCTCATTTGCATAAGTTTCAACATGCTGAAATTGTATCGGTCGCGTCGCCCAAAACGGTGGTCTACGTCACAATGGATTGGCTCCCATTGAAATGCATGCGGTTTAGAAATCGCGTCGCTCATAACGGTGTCATGGATTTGCAGCGTAAGTCACCTGGTGTTGGAGTCCCGTCAGTGCATGCTCACGTTTGATCATTGGTTGCTGTGTGGTTGCTGTGTGGTTGCTGTGTGGTTGCTGTGTCATGCTGGTCACTTTTTGTGTGTTGTGCTGTGTTTGCCTTGGTGGGAACACTGAAGCACACTTCCCAGTTAACTGGTCGCCCCTATAAGGCAAGTCCTTGTCTGCTATAGTTTGTTTCCATTTAATTTCCTTCCCTAGCTTGTTTGTCAGCCCTGAACCTCACGGTGCTGACTGTTTAAGCCCTATTATTGATATGTTGTAATAAATACCTGACTAACCACTCAGTCTGTCTAGGTCCATCCCCTCCTCTTCAAGCATACACATCATAATTACATATCCTTACAATAAATAACCTCTTGTGGAATTCACGACTCTTGTGTGGTGTGTGTTTCGAACCTGTTCTCACAGGCTGATATGCCTATTAGAACATTTAGTTTACATATTCTCTGGGTGCAGTTCCCAGGGTGGCGTAGTTGGCTACTTAGACAGGGCTGTGGGTCCCCTTTATAGCTCTTGATCCACATAGTAATGACAGAAGCTACTAAAACACCCTGTAAATCTCCTAGCTGCATTTTAGCTGTCTGAGAGTGCATTTTAAAAGGCCTTGTACCTCACTAGTTAGGGCCCACTGGACACATGGAATGAAAATGAGCCCTAGTGACGAGTGACTGTTTTACGGCAGAGATAGTGACACATACACACTCTGAATTTTATCTCTGGATTTTACCCATACAGGGTAGTGATACACACAGTGATACACACAGTGAAGCACACTAACCCGGAGCAGTGAGCTGCTTTTGAGCTCCCGGGGAGAAGTGATTGGGGTTAGGTGCCTTGCTCAAGGGCACCTCAGCGGTGGATGTGGGCATGGGAGAGCAGTGTATGCACATGGTATGCACACACAAATTCCACATTAATGTGAACACATTATTAAATGACGCAAGTATGGAGCAGGAGACATGATAAGCATGGTTATTGGTTAGCATGATTACCCTACAAAAAGTCACAAGTGTATATTTAAGCAATATAGCACGAGTGGGAGTGGGGTAGGGTAAGTGTATATAAATATATAGTGTCAGTAAGCTAAGGAAATATACTAAACATGACTAATGTTGTTAGTTGTCCTTCTTCCGTAAGAGGCTTATTAGTGTGATATTGATATAATTAGGGCTATTTAAGCAATATAGCACGAGTGGGAGTGGGGTAGGTAAGGGATAATCCCACGGGTGGTGTTCGGCCGTAGCCACCGAGGCCGGAGTCTGAGTGGCGTAGGCAACAACGCACGTGGGATTATCCCTTACCTACCCCACTCCCACTCGTGCTATATTGCTTTTATATAACAATTCTACAGTCAACAAATTAACATTTCAACATGAAGTTATTGGTTAAAAATGGTTTATTTCGCCATTGTTTCTCCACAACAAAAAATAGTTCCATTGTCAACGTCTTGGTTTAAGGAAATATACCATACATGACTAATGCTGTTACTTGTCCGTCTTCCACATTTAAGCATTTAAATGACTCATGTGCCTTCATTTCTTCAGCATAAGGTTCTGTATTATTTGAAGACTGCTGTCATGATGTGGCGTCCAGATATATTAAGAGCTAGGCCCGAGAAACTGTAAAAAAAAAAAACATGTCACAGTACACCAGCAATTTAACTGCCATCTTCTCCTGAAATGTACTGGCTCGACCACAGCCAAAAAAAAAATCTATTTGTGTGTGGCATGAATAGAATCTAGTATATCAATGTTTTATAGGCACATTAATTTAATATAATTCAATATGTGATGGTGGAATTCTACACAGCCATCATTGAATCTATCCTCACCTCTTCAATAACCATCTGGTTAGCTGCCTCTACTGCAAAGGAAAAAATCCGACTGCAGCGGGTCATTCGGTCAGCAGAGAAGGTCATCGGCTGCGACCTGCCATCTCTCCTAGACCAGCAAGAGAGCAGGGAAGATCATCGCTGATCCTTCACATCCCGGTCACCACCTATTTCTGAGTCTCCCATCCGGCAGAAGGTTCCGGCTATTAAGACCAAAACCTCTCGCCACCTGAACAGTTTTTTCCCTCACACTGACTCTGGGTTTACGTACTCCAATAAACTGTAACTTGCCCTTCATGTGCCCAGATTATTTATTATTATTATTTATTATTATCTTAAAAAACATTTGTCCTTTGTTCTTCATTATGCTTTTTTGTTGTTATGTTATGTGTTATGTCCTATGTACCAACCACACCAAGTTAATTTCCTGTATGTGTGAATATACTTGGCCATTAAAAGAATTCTGATTCTGATTCTGATTTTGATTTAAATTAAACCCCAAAACATACGCTACAAACTTCACCAGGCCCAGTACACTGAACATTTGACACCACTCAGAACTCCGTTGCAGTATAACCATATTCACTTGTAAACCTGCACACATGTATAAAAACACAAGTGATTTTGAATTAATTACATTAAATTCCATACAATTTATAAAGCACCAACACAATGATCTCAAGGGCACAGGGCCTGAATGAAGAGCAAATATTATGGGGTTATTATATTTATTTATTTTGTTACTGTCACAAAAAGTGGTAGTTAGGACCTGGGATGAACTATAGTAATAGTTTCTGTGTCCTTGAATCAGTATAATTAAAATAATGGCATTGATGAGTCAAAATCAGATTCAGATCAGATTCTCAAACATATCACATATTACATACACTATGATTTAGAGTTAATAAAGTATTCATGTGTGAGTAAAGCAGACTTTTTTAAATTCTCTGGTACAAAATGCTTTGGGAAATGTTTAAATAGGTCCAACCATAAAACCACCCTGTTTGCAGAATAAGGGGCTGTTCCAGTAAGCAGTGTGTCATCACCTGCTTGTCAGAATTTATACTAATTTCACACTGCTTTAAATGTTATTTAAAAATTATTCAAAAATATATAGGCATTCATAAATTGAATGCCTATATATTCTACTTCTAGGCTGGAACTAAGACAAACCCCAACACCAAATACGTAAGTGCATATTCATTGTTCCATTGTTTGTTCTTCAAATGCTAGGAAGGAGTCTTGCCTAGCCTCTGATGGACCCAACTTGGAAGGAGTCGGAAGGACCGGTCCTACTGTCCTACCAAGGAAGAGCAAATACCCTACTGGTCACCAGATAATGCACAGGGGTGTACTCTTCTCTGTACCGTTCACTGTATCATGCTATATATATTAGCTATGTAGACTCATTTTTCTTAGCTTACATAATACACTTATAAATGCCATCATGATTTGTGGAAAGGTATAGGCACCCAAACTGAAAGCGCTGAAGGAGTCATCATCAAGACACAGCAGGTTGACATTTGAATTCCACAAAAGGTCCCAAGAGCTATATAATATGTCACCAGGTTGAGAAAATGTAACCTCTGTATGTCAGGATCCTGCTCTGTCTGTTTTGTGTTTGCCCTTTTTTGTCACGTGTTTCTTGTGTGTGTTTTTTGCCATGTGTTTCCCTGGGTTTGTTTAGCAATGCCATGTGCTTCTTTGTGTCGTTCTGAACTCCGCCTCCACCTGCCTTCCACCATGTCCTGGTTTTTTCCATCCCCTACCAAACCTGCCTTGGTAATCACCTGTTTTGTTTCCCTAATTGGTTCCTGCTGTGTCTTGGTAATCAACCTTGTTTTAGTTCACTTGTGTCTTGTTAACTAACCTTGTTTTCAGTTCACCTTTGTCTTGTTAACTAACCTTGGTTTAGTTCACCTGTGTCTTGTTAATTAACCTTGTTTTAGTTCACCTGTGTCTTGTTAATTAACCTTGTTTGAGTTCACCTGTGTCTTCATGTCTAGTTCCCCCTCTGTTATTTAAGTTCAGTCTGTCCTGTTTTCCCTGTCGGTTTGTAATTAAATGTTAGTCTTCAGTCCAGTTGGAATGGTGAGCAACTCTGTCTTTGTGGTGTTTTTGGAATACTTTTGGAGTTTTTGCCTGGATCTTCTGTGTTTTTGTGAATAAATCCCAAGTGTGTATTCATCTGGTCTGCGATTGGGTCCTTTCCCTGCTGAATCCTAACACTGTATGTAACCTCTGTATGTAACATTTTGGCTCTGTGTAGTTTGACATATCTGTCTGTGTAAAATGCATAGAAGGAATAAGAAAAGAATAAAGAGTCAGAGTACACCAGTAGTTATGCAGAAAATTCCTTAGTTTTGGAATGTTGCCCTGAATTCTGCTGGGTCTACTACTACTACTACTGTGAAAAGAACACAGTACAATAATGTTTGATTAGGCTTATCAATTTTGTGGAAAAGGAAACCCAAACTTATCACAGATCAGTCAAAATATTGAACGCAAAACCCAGGAAAGAAAGAATTTAAGAAAATACTAAAGGCTAACACAAAACAGTCATATGTGGAAAAACTGTGACTTCAATGGTGGTGTTAATGTTAATTTATGAAAATGTATTTTATGGGATGAAAATGGCTTTTGAAATTAAATGATCAAACACTTTCATTCATTGATTCATTGACACTGATGTCCTTTTGGAAAGCAGGAGGAACAGTCCAATTCCCATCTGTCCAAGTTCAGGAAGGTTCAGCATGAGCTGGAGGAGGCTGAGGAGCATGCTGCCATTGCTGAACGCCAAGTTAACAAGCTGAGGGCCCAGAGCCGTGACTCTGGAAATGTGATTCCTGACCACACTTTTACTGTTATTCCCAATAAAATTAGCAGGTCAATGTTGAATTTGTCTTGTTCTCTCCTAACTGCTTTGCTACTATTAACATTTGACTAGTTTCTACCTCATTTGTACCAAATTTTATATTATTATTACTTATTATAATCTTTATTTCAGATGCCAAGTTCCATATAGAGTACCAGACATACAATTATACAATTTTATTATACGGCTCTTCAGAACGTTCCAAAAAGCCCCGTTGATTTGAATGGGCCATCCCCAACGTTCGCAGGTACTTATTTTCATATAATGACCTGCATATAATGACCGCTGTGCTGTCAATGGCAACGGGTTTTGTGCTTCTGATATAGGTCTTTCGTATCATTCCCCAAGTATTCCACACTAACTTATCAATGGAGTTTCAGCAGACGGTTGAGCAGCTGTGTTCTAAAGAATGTTCAACGTCTTTGAAGTTCAACGTCTTTAGCGAACTATTTCTCTGCTTTTTAACACTACGTATAGTAACAAATACATTGTAAAAAGACACACTGTGTTAAGTGTATTTGTTTTTTTGTTTTGTTGTGGCAAGTAACCGTATAATAAGCGGGATAATGTATAGAACGCAGGTCCTCCGCTTCGCGTCGGTGTCCGGTTCACCCTGTCGGGACTTATTTTCCGATAAGGACCTGCGTTCTATACATTATCCCTTACATAAAAAAATATATAGTGCAAAAACAAAAAGATACAACACACATAATACAGTGCATTAAAAAGTATGAAGACTTTTGTGCCAATGTCGTCTTAAGTTCGAGGTAAATCGATAACAGCTCTTTAGAGGGTTGACCAGAGCCTCTACTATGCAGTTCTCAGACTTGTCCAGTCGACACATGAAACCATACATCAATTTTCTCAAGAGCGCCTCACAAGTTGGTACGTGCTTAGAAACAAACAACTGACTAGCACTATATATTTATATATTTATTTTTATATATATATATATATATATATATATATATATTTATAACAGACTCCACAGATCATTACAGTCTAGTGAACACATTGTCAGAACACCTTGCCCAAATAGTCAAAAATAATATAGGGTCATAAACTAGTTCTCAGAAATGAGATGTGGCAGTGCCACAAGGAACAATCAAGACAGAAACGTTTTTCATACAACGTAACTTTATGCTACTCAATGAAGTTTGCAGCAGACAGCCTTGGACATTCAGAACGGTGGTTAATATAAATATATATAACGAAAAAATATATTAAGAATTCAGTTGGTTTATGGGAAATTAAATCCTTTTTCCTTTTTTGTGTGGCAGAATAGCTTAAATGTACACTGTGCACTTTATCCCGACAAGAGATTGTCCCAGGCTAGGATCTCCAAGATGTATCTATTGCTGAAGGTAAAAGCTTTATTTTGCACTTACTTTTGAGCCTCATGTGACTGTACATGACAACTCTTACCGATCTTCTCTAAATTATATAGACTTTACCCTTTTCAATTGTTATATACATAAAATCTTAAGGAATAAATCAAATTAATAACATGTTGATATTTGATACCGGAAGACTGGATGTTGTTATTCCTCAGTGGACTCCTCATTGAGGGATCATGATATCAGATAATAATAATTATAATAATAATAATTCATTTTATTTGTTGTGCACTCTTCATTCAAGCAGAATCTCAGAGTGCTAATGACATCGATTGAATGATGAGAAGCTGAAAAGTAAGCCAGCTGGCTTACTCCTAGAACCCCTCAGTTGAAGATGGGAGTGCGTGGCCAGAGAAAATAAAACAGCAATAAAAGTATGTTATCTCTGGCATTCCGAAGGTTGACGTGATCTACAAATCAGCCCTTCCATCAATCCCATTCTGCATGGGGGCTTTGCCTTTGAAAACATGGAAAAAGTACTACAGACCAATACGGGGCTGGCAGCTGGCAGATCTGTAGATAGCATAAGTTGGTTGGACAAATCCAAAGAAAACATGGCGAAAGGAGTCTGTGTGTGTTATGTGCAATGCCTTGTGTATTTTCCTTGTGTATTAGCGTCTTTGTCTCTGAAATCTATCCACATTTGTTTGGAGACATGGGACTAACTCTAAATGATTTTTCCATACTTTAGAGACTGTGTTTTCATGTTTCTCTAGGGGTTAAGATGATTCTTGCACAGTGAACTTTGACTGCTGATGATGCTGAAGTAAATGTGTTTCAAAATCAACTTAAAGTGCAACTTTCGAGGCTTAAAAATAAACATTCAATTTCCAGTCTTTTTTACACGTAGTAAGCTTCAATAACTCCATACCATTACATATCGACATTCAAGGAGCAAAGATGAGACGTCGTTGTGTGGTGAGAACTGATAGAAAATCGATAACAACAACAATCGCCACCATTTTCTTTATTTTTTGTGACCCACAATAAATAAAGCAGGATTCCAGTCAATGGAAAAATGGCCTCTCCCCACCGGCGATTGTTGTTGTTTACGATTTTCTATCAGTTCTCACCACACAACGACGTCTCATCTTTGCTCCTTGAATGTCGATTTGTAATGGTATGGAGTTATTAAAACTTACTACGTGTAAAAAAGACTAGAAATTGAATGTTTATTTTTCATTGAATGTTTATATAAAGTTGCACTGGGTCCCTTTAATATAGAGATGGCATGGCAGTCAGAGCACATACTCATCTGTAGCGACGATCACATCGTCACACTGCCCTCACCTTCAGGGCTCAGATACACATACGCGTTTTTGTAAAAACGGGACGCGAGCAAATGCATTGATTCCTATGGTACGGTGCGTTTAAAGCGTGCGCCCCTTCTCCACCACGCGTTGCGTCTTTGAAGCTTTTTTTAGCTGTGCTTAAAAGTTGAACTATTCTCAACTTTCCAGCGCAAGGCAGGATAGCACACCGCTTCTGTTTTGGCCGCCGCACTTTGCCAAGGCGTTACTGAAGCGTTTCTGCCTGAAAAAAGACGCGTATGTGTATCTGAGCCCTCAGGAAGCGCACCCTTGCACTTCTTGACACAGGTATTCCTTGCTGTTAGGTATTTCGTGTTGGTTCAAGGGAGGAGTCACCAGACAAAGCTTCTTTTGTAGCAAGATAAGTTTACTTGGTAAATGATGATACAATATACAACCAACAATGCAATGCAGTCACGGATGATACATGGACATCAGTGGTCGGAGAAGGCCTTCTGCCTAAACTGTAAAATGCTCTGCCTTTTAACTCCTAGTTCTATGATGTCACCCCGGGCCTCACAGGGCCCCCCTCTTTAACATCATATGATCTAGTTTCATATCATAGTCTGGTACCCTTTGTGTGTGTGTGTGTGTGTGTGTGTGTGTGTGTGTGTGTGTGTGATTGTGTGTGTGTGTGTGTGTGTGTGTGTGTGTGTGTGTGTGTTTGTGTGTGTGTGTGTGGGTGTGTGCATGTTTGTGTTCATGTGTGTGTACTTGCAGGTACGCATAGAACCTCAAGATGTTTGGACACTCTTTTCCTTATTAAGCCTTCTGCTTCCTTAACGTCTGGTCTGCACATTGAGATGTCAAGTTTCTGCATATCAAAATATCTTTTTAACTGCAGTAATTACAATAACCTCTTATTATGAGAGTGAGATGGCTTGTAAACCCTCCATTATATTGTCTGCCTCTGTTTTCATGCTTTGATGATCGTGTTAACAACAAAAAAAAGCGGAAGTGAGCTTCACGCGGCGATCAATTAGCGGAGTCACCGGGTGAATCACTCCCACCCTGGCACGTCCCTCAGTCACTGATCACATACAAAATCCAGTTTTCAAATGCGGCCTAGGGCAGCGACTCGCTTTGAGTACATGCTATCTTTTGGGTCCTGACTTGCTTGTTGTGCACAAATAGGCCTAGGCCTACTGCAAATCAGTTCTTGATAGCCAAAAGTGTCTGCTAAATACTGTAAACATAAACATGATGTGCACAAAACGTCTTTGGGTCAGGAGGTCACAAAAGGTGTTCCCTAACATAGGCCTAAATGGTGTGAATAGCGATTGGCTGCACCCTTTTCGAAGACATTGAAGAGGTTCTAGTTGCTCTCTGGCTGGTCTGAGGTGAAAAGACTCAGTGAAACTTGAAGAACTTAATTTTAATAGCAAGCGCTCGCCAGATATCTGACTCATAAAAATTCAAGCAATAAAAATGTCAACTCCCCGAAAGGCTTTCCCTGGTGAAGGTCAGACGTATAAATAGTGTCACGAGGCAGTGACAGTGAATTAAACGTGGGGATTTTGTTTAGTTTTCAGTATTTGATTTCTTCTTTTTAAATATTTAAGTGTAGGAGCCTATCGCTTGGGTTTTTTAAATCTTGGACAAGCTAAAAATGTGCCTTTAATCAGAACAGTGAAGGTTTGGACAGGAAATGAGATGAAGAGGTGATGAGTGGGATCAAGAAATGCCAGCAAGTCGGGCCTGTCACGTGGGAGTTCAAGCCTGTATATGGTCGGGGCTACTGCTTGCGCCACAGTGCCTCTTTGGAATACTTTGGAAGATTTCCCTGAAATTGAATAGCTCTTCCCCTGCCAAAAAGGCCTTGCCATGCCATATATGTGTGTGGGGTATAAAAATAATACAGAACATTAACAGTTGTAAGGGTGTTATTTTTTCTAATTAAAGAATATGCAGGCCTACCTACATAAATGGACCAGATTAGGTAAACTCAAAAGTATCACAAGTTAGATATAAATCACATAATTAATGTATGGTTGCTGCTCATTTAATAACATGTATAAGTAAACTTGTTAGTGTATCAATGTGTAAAAACAAAATGACACAAATCCTAATCAACAGCTAAACTAATTAAAGTATGGGTGCTGCTCATTTAATAACATGTATAAATCAATGTGTGTGTGTGATCACATGCTTGACGTGGTGTTTAAATATATCAAACCATTCCAGTATTCCTTATTTGGATCCTGCTTAGTTTGCAGATATTCACAATATAAGGACATGGAGGAACCGAGGAGTTCACAGAGACTAGGGGGTTCCAGTGCACAGTAAGTTGTCACCTGCTTGATTGGTCAGGGAGGAGCTGTACAGCATGGGTGGCTGCATTATGAACTCTGATATTCTCTCAGCTTGGCCATGAAATCTGTATGTTTTTAATATTTGCATTTATGTATAATATATTGTCTGACCTCTTACTCCCATCATTTTAGACTATTTGACGTTTCTGGACATTTCATCTGGTACTAGGAAGAACAGGTAGGTTTTTCTGCTTTCGTAACCGACTATCTATTCAGTAACTTAAATTATCTTTTCAAATAATAATAAGTAGGCCAAACGCTACCAAAGAAAACATAAACAGTAACTATAGTAAATACCCTTTCCAGTTTAGTCAAAACAGTCTTTTTCAATCAAATGGGGTTGCATAGATATGCATCATTTTGGTCCATTTTTGGTCCTTTGGTCCTTAAATCCAAATCTCTGGGCTGTACACAAAGTATTTGGCTGAACAGTTATGACCTATTCTGGCTTTGTAGCTACTTTCATTCAAAAGTGATACGTCCTTTGACCAGGCTTCAGTGAGGTTCTATGAAGACATCACTTCAAATATAAAGAGAAGAGACAATGCACTCAGCTTAAACATTTTTGTCACCTACTTTCAGATCTGCCGATGTCTTTCTTCCTTTTTTGGATTTAAAAAGACTGCACTCCATACATCTTGACAAAAGACAAAGACAACATTTTAAATCCGCTAAATAATAAATACCCTTGCATTTTGAATAGCAAGATACCCATGGTTTAATATGAATACCTGTTTCCCACATTAGATAAATTGCAAATATGTACTGTTGCTCTTGACTGTCTCATACACAGTCACTACAAAATACTAAAACAAACATCCAGTTGTTTGTTTGTTAACATCTTTCAGATATGCTATGTTGCAAGGAGTAATTATGTTTCTTACAGTCCGTGGTAATAAGATTTCTTATTACAAAATTACATTTCATGCCTCTTCTTCCAACAGTAAACCTCAACCATGGGGGACAGTGACATGGCCACCTATGGCCCGGCTGCCATTTACCTCCGTAAGCCTGAGAGGGAGAGGCTTGAGGCCCAAGCCATGCCCTTTGATGCAAAGTCAGCTTGTTTTGTAGTTGACAAGGAGGAGTTGTACCTGAAGGCTACAATCAAGAGTAGAGCTGATGGCAAGGTCACTGTTGAAACGCTTATAGAAAAAAAGGTATGTTAGCAAGGCTCTTAGTTAAGAAAATGATTCCATTAAACAGAAAGTTTGTTGCCTTTATCTCTTTATATTGTCCATTTGTTTTAGGAAGTAACCGTTAAGGAGGATGAGATCTTCCCCTTGAATCCTCCCAAGTATGACAAGATTGAGGACATGGCCATGATGACCCACCTCAATGAAGCCTCTGTCCTGTTTAACCTCAAAGAGCGCTACGCAGCATGGATGATCTACGTAAGCGTTATGCTTTCTCACAGATAAAAAAAATATGTTTAAAAAAAAATCGAAGTGTGAAACCAATTCCCTTTATTTCCTCATTCTAGACCTACTCTGGACTTTTCTGTGCCACTGTGAACCCCTACAAGTGGCTCCCTGTGTATGACCAAGCAGTGGTGGAGGCCTACAGAGGCAAGAAGCGTATGGAGGCCCCACCCCACATTTTCTCTGTCTCTGACAATGCTTATCAGTTCATGCTTCAAGGTAAGCATTCAATTTAAAAGCCACTAAATAATAAGATTTAATTACATATTTGTTCATGTACTAATTAAAAAAACTGATTTATCAAAAATTGCATTTGTCCCACAGACAAGGAGAACCAGTCTGTTCTGATTACGTAAGTGTCAATGCATGACATAAAACTTTGCATTATCTTCTATGTTATCTTGTGGCACACACAATTCTAATCTGAAAAATTTCAATTTCTTATGTTTAATCAAGCGGAGAATCTGGTGCTGGCAAGACTGTGAACACCAAACGTGTCATCCAATACTTTGCAACAATTGCAGTCAGTGGTGGGAAAAAGGTGGTAGAGCCTGGAAAGATGCAGGTCAGACCCCTTACACATTTACTGTATGTGCTAATTAGCATAACGCAACACAAACATTCTCTTCATACCAACATATTCCTTGAATGTTTCTTCCACTTGCAGGGCTCTCTTGAAGACCAGATTATTGCTGCTAACCCACTTTTGGAGGCTTATGGTAATGCCAAGACTGTGAGGAATGACAACTCTTCCCGTTTTGTAAGTTCATTTCTTATTTAAACTCTGGCCTCAGTTTTGTGGTTATTTATAAGATAAAATCCTAAAAAAGGATATCATTTGGTCTAAAACAGGGAAAATTCATCAGAATTCACTTTGCCACAACTGGCAAACTGGCTAAAGCTGATATTGAGACTTGTAAGTATAATTAACCTTTTTATATCAACATTTTACATTATTGGTGCCTTAATTTTTTCAAGTTAAAATATATTCCTCCCCACCTAAATAGACCTGCTGGAAAAGTCTAGAGTGTCATTCCAGCTTCCTGATGAGAGAGGCTACCACATCTTCTTCCAGATGATGACCAACCACAAGCCCGAGATTATTGGTGGGGTTATTATTTTCAACCAACAATCCAAAATCATTACATGTAACTATTAATTTGCAACAACAAATTATTGCTTTCTCCCTCTTCAGAAATGGCCCTACTCACAAGCAACCCCTATGACTTTCCCATGTGCAGTCAGGGTCATATCACTGTGGCCAGCATTGATGACAAAGAAGAGTTGGACGCCACAGATGTGAGATATCTATGAGTTTTTCTTCTGGACAAAGAATACAATGAGAATGACATTCTTAAAAACACTAACGATTCAAAATAATGATGCGCTTAAACTTCATTCATGCATGGATGCAGGATGCCATTGACATCCTGGGTTTCACTGCGGAGGAGAAAGTCACCATTTACAAACTGACTGGTGCTGTGCTCCATCATGGCAATATGAAATTCAAGCAGAAGCAGCGTGAGGAGCAGGCTGAGCCTGATGGCACTGAGGGTAGGTTTAAAAACTCTACTGAACTTGGGTCAGTTCTAGTGATAACTAGGTAGGTAGTCTTATTCATTGAAGTAATTTCATTAAAAGATAGATTAGCATGTATATTAACTTCAAGTTGTACTTCTGATTATAGTTATTAATATGTTATATTTATTACCTACAACTGAAGCTTGTAAATATATCTACAATGTCATGCATTGGATATGTTTTAGTGGCCTCTCAATTTAGGTTAAGAATTACTTTCCTGGGTAAAATATTGATAACTACTATTACTAAATAACTCACATAAACGCTTTGCTGTTTTAAGATGCTGACAAATGCGCTTACCTCCTGGGGCTGAACTCTGCTGATATGCTGAAGGCTCTGTGCTACCCAAGGGTGAAAGTCGGAACTGAGTATGTCACCAAGGGTCAGACTGTGCCACAGGTAACTCACATACAAGGTTGACTTAAGACCACAAGGATTTTTACATTGTTTGACAATCATTTTACTGCTGGTATTTCCTTTGTCAGGGTTCACACCCTTTATCATTGACAACATTTCAAAACTTTTCAAGGACCTTTAATGAAATCTCCATGAATCTTCACAAGCTAATAAAAAAACTGAATTATATACTTTACAGCACAGCTGGGCCTTAACTCTGAAAGAAAAGTAAATAACAACAACCATTATCCATTGAAGAGTACAATAACATAATTAATTTCATTAGACCTACATTCAACAAAATGATTATTTCTTGACTTTTCCAGAACTTTCAGTGACTTAACTGACTTTCCTAGCCCTGGAAAATGGGATTTTTAAAACTCCATGACTTTTCCAGGATTTCCATGACAGTGTAAACCCTGCCTTTTCTCATCATGGTAAGTAAGTAGTAATTCTTACATATTGTTTTAGGTCAACAACTCAGTGTCAGCCTTGTCCAAGTCTATCTATGAGAGGATGTTCTTGTGGATGGTCATTCGTATCAATGAGATGCTGGACACCAAGAAGCCAAGTAACTTCTACATTGGTGTGCTGGACATTGCTGGGTTTGAGATTTTCGATGTGAGGACAAAATTCTAAGATTCTTCACTAACATTATTTGTTTCTAGTGACTTAAGAGTGCCACTCTCAAATAATGTTTGAATATGTATCCAACACAGTACAACAGCATGGAGCAGCTGTGTATCAACTTCACCAATGAGAAACTGCAACAGTTCTTCAACCACACCATGTTTGTCCTGGAGCAAGAGGAGTACAAGAAAGAGGGCATTGTTTGGGCGTTCATTGACTTTGGCATGGACTTGGCTGCCTGCATTGAGCTGATTGAAAGGGTCAGTTTCAATCAATCCAACTAGCACAGTGTTAGATTTGTATAGTTTCATGATGTCCAGTTTTATAACTAAGCTTCTTCATCTTATTCTTCAACAGCCCATGGGTATCTTTGCCATCCTTGAAGAGGAGTGCATTGTCCCCAAGGCCTCTGACACCACTTTCAAGGACAAGCTGTATGCCCAGCATCTTGGAAAGACCGCAGCCTTTGCGAAGCCCAAGCCTGGCAAAGGCAAGCAGGAGGCTCACTTTTCCATGGCCCACTATGCCGGCATCGTGGAATACAATGTTACTGGATGGTTGGACAAGAACAAGGATCCACTGAACGACACTGTTGTGCAGCTGTACCAGAAGTCAGCAGTCAAACTTTTGCCTGTCCTGTACCCACCTCCTGTTGAGGGTAATAACCTGTTCAAGTCAAAAGGCTAATACACAAATAGTAATTATATATTAGATTCTATGTATATAACTTCATTATTCGATTCATTATTTGTATGTCAACAGAGACTGGTGGTGGTAAGAAGGGTGGTAAGAAGAAGGGTGGCTCCATGCAGACTGTGTCCTCACAGTTCAGGGTTTGTGGTTTAATATCAAGAAGAAAATAATCAATCAATCAATAATTGTCCCAGCACAATTAACTGTATGATTAAAATTGTATACATTCTTGCCTCAACAGGAAAACTTGGGTAAACTGATGACCAACCTGAGGGCCACCCATCCTCACTTTGTGCGTTGTCTGATTCCAAATGAAATTAAGAAACCAGGTAAAGGGCTTTTAGTAAATTAAGACATTATTCAACACCTTGTATTTGCTTGAAAATGTTACATCCCTGTATTTTCACAGGATACATGCAGAACTTCCTGGTCATCCACCAGCTCAGGTGTAATGGTGTACTGGAGGGTATCAGAATCTGTAGAAAGGGTTTCCCAAGCAGAATCATGTATGCTGACTTCAAGCAGAGGTAAACATACAACAATATACAACAATAACTTATAAAACACACTTAATTTATGTATTATATGGGTTAAATAATGTTTTTTCTAATTATTGACAACAGATACAAAGTACTGAATGCCAGTGTTATTCCTGAGGGTCAGTTCATTGATAACAAAAAGGCTGCTGAGAAGCTCTTGGGATCCATCGATGTTGATCACGATGAGTACAAGTTTGGACACACTAAGGTGGAGAATGTTTCTATCTTATATGACTTATTATGGATAAATATTGAATAACATTTCTGCTTTCAATCACACACCTCATAATTTGTGTTCTTCTCTTTTAGGTGTTCTTCAAAGCTGGTCTGCTTGGTACCCTTGAGGAGATGCGAGATGAGAAACTGGTTACCCTGGTCACAATGACTCAGGCTCTGTGCCGTGCATACTTGATGAGGAGGGAGTTTGTCGCAATGATGGAAAGGAGGTAATGTGTGATGTATTTGGTGGAATCATGCTCAACAAAATGATCTGCCATTTAACATTGCAGGCATTGCAGGTTTATTAATTGTAACACAATAGGTTGTGTTGAATAAATCGCCAATCTCTTATAAATGAAAGTACAACAACAACAACAACAAACAAGAAAGAGATCATTTCCATTAACACAGATGTATATAAAAGACTGGACTATTCACTGTCAGTGTTTAACAGAATCCCTCTGATCTATTCAGTTAGCTTCAACATGGTTTAATCAACAAACCAACCTCTTTTGCAGAGATGCAATCTTCACTATCCAGATGAATATCCGCTCATTCATTAATGTTAAGCACTGGCCATGGATGAAGGTGTACTACAAGATCAAGCCTCTGCTTCAGAGTGCTGAAACTGAAAAGGAGCTGGTTGCCCTGAAGGAGGCACATGCAAAACTCCAAGAGACATTTGCAAAGGTTGATGCCAGGAAGAAGGAGCTTGAGGAGAAGATGGTGGCTATTGTGCAAGAGAGGAATGACCTGCATCTGCAAATGTCATCTGTAAGTGTATACCTGTACAACGGGTAACAGTTCTTCACATCATTGCAATATTCAAATCACTAACCTGTCTAAGAATTAAGTTTTCAATACAAATCAGATTTCATCTTTTCATCTTGTATTTACTGTAGAGCGAAGAGACTATCAACGATGCTGAGGAGAGGTGTGAGGGCCTGATCAAGAATAAGATCCAGCTTGAGGCCAAAGTTAAGGAGACAACCGAAAGACTGGAGGATGAAGAGGAAATCAATGCTGAGCTGACTGCCAAGAAGAGGAAACTGGAGGATGAGTGCTCTGAGCTCAAGAAGGACATTGATGATCTGGAGCTGACCTTGGCCAAAGTGGAGAAGGAGAAACATGCCACTGAGAACAAGGTTTATATTCTTTAAAAAAAAAAATGAATAATGTTTTATTTTCAAGAGGTCTTCGTGAGGTTTACTGGATACTTGTACTGTTTACTGAAAACTTTCTATGTGTAGGTCAAGAACCTGACAGAGGAGATGGCGTCTCAGGATGAGGCCATTGCTAAGCTGACAAAAGAGAAGAAAGCCCTCCAAGAGGCCCATCAGCAGACTCTTGATGATCTCCAGGCAGAGGAAGACAAAGTCAACACTCTGACCAAGGCCAAGACTAAGCTTGAACAGCAAGTGGATGATGTGAGTTAAGGGACTGTCTGTGTTAAGAAATGCACATATATCATTGTGCTACTTAATTACTTTATACTTTGTTTCTGCAGCTTGAGGGTTCCCTGGAGCAAGAAAAGAAGCTCCGCATGGACCTTGAGAGAGCCAAGAGAAAGCTTGAGGGTGACCTGAAACTGTCCCAGGAGAGTGTCATGGATCTGGAGAATGACAAGCAGCAGTCTGATGAGAAGATGAAGAAGTAATGTATAATTATATTAGTAACTAATGATTCATGCAAACATGTACTCCTTTTTTAGCCCTTTTTTAGTATAAGAAGCCGTTAACAACAATTTTAATTCACAATTATACAGGAAGGACTTTGAAACAAGCCAGCTCCTTAGCAAGATTGAGGATGAACAATCATTGGGTGCTCAACTCCAGAAAAAGATCAAGGAGCTTCAGGTTTGTTTCACATCTTCAGGACCGAATAGTGTTAAGTGTTTATCATCTGCCTGTTCTTTGTATCACTTATTTCTTTTTAACAACCAATAGGCCCGCATTGAAGAATTGGAAGAAGAGATTGAGGCTGAGCGTGCAGCTCGTGCTAAGGTTGAGAAGCAGAGAGCTGATCTCTCCAGGGAACTTGAGGAGATCAGTGAGAGGCTTGAGGAGGCTGGTGGTGCCACTGCTGCTCAAATTGAGATGAACAAGAAGCGTGAGGCTGAGTTCCAGAAGCTGCGTCGTGACCTTGAAGAGTCCACTCTGCAGCATGAAGCCACTGCTGCAGCCCTCCGTAAGAAGCAGGCTGATAGCGTGGCCGAGCTGGGAGAGCAGATCGACAACCTCCAACGTGTCAAGCAGAAGCTTGAGAAGGAGAAGAGTGAATACAAGATGGAGATTGATGATCTTTCCAGCAACATGGAGGCAGTCGCTAAAGCTAAGGTTTGTGACATGTTAACCTAAATACTCTAGCTTACTCTAACTACAAACAAAATCATACTGCAAACAATGATAGAAAACTTACATATTCTTGTACGTTTTGCATTAAATGTTGTCAAGTAAAATTGTAATAATTGCCATAAATATTTCTGGCTTTTGTGTTGCTTATTCATTTTACTTTCACAAACAGGGAAATCTTGAGAAGATGTGCCGTACCCTTGAGGACCAATTCAGTGAAATCAAGGCTAAGAGTGATGAGGCTGCGCGCCAGGTCAACGACCTCGGTTCTCAGAGAGCAAGACTTCAGACTGAAAATGGTGAACTCGGCCGCCAGGTTGAGGAGAAAGATGCTCTTGTGTCTCAGCTGAGTAGAAGCAAACAGGCTTTCACTCAGCAAATTGAGGAGCTGAAGAGGCTAAATGAGGAGGAAGTCAAGGTACTGATACCCATGAATGACATGAAAAAATTGGAGTACATAACCCACATTCTGTGAAGCCCTAAAGGAACACCATTCATTGTTCACAAACAGGCCAAGAACGCCCTGGCCCACGGTGTTCAGTCTGCACGCCACGACTGCGACCTTCTGAGGGAGCAGTTTGAGGAGGAGCAGGAGGCAAAGGCTGAGCTACAGCGTGGCATGTCCAAGGCCAATAGCGAGGTTGCTCAGTGGAGGACCAAGTATGAAACTGATGCAGTCCAGCGCACTGAAGAGCTTGAGGAGTCCAAGTATGTACCAAACAGTCAAAGAAACACATAGAATGTGGATATGGGTTGTTATGTCTACGATAACCTGTTGACGTCCTCTAACTTAAATCGATTGCATTGTCAGGAAAAAGCTTGCCCAGCGTCTACAGGAGGCTGAGGAACAAATTGAGGCTACCAACTCCAAGTGTGCTTCTCTGGATAAAACCAAGCAGAGACTCCAGGGTGAGGTTGAGGACCTCATGGTGGATGTGGAGAGAGCCAATGGTCTGGCTGCCAACCTTGACAAGAAGCAGAGAAACTTTGACAAGGTTATACCTCTATCTGGAATTTGTTTGATGTTGTAGGACAAACTAGGACTCATATAACATAATATGGACGTATGGATTTTTGGTAGCAGTGTGTCATACGTGAAATTAACCAAAGACATAAACTGTTTTTCAAAGGTTTTGGCAGAATGGAAGCAGAAATATGAGGAGGGTCAGGCAGAGCTGGAGGGTGCCCAGAAAGAGGCTCGCTCTCTCAGCACTGAGATGTTCAAGATGAAGAACTCCTATGAGGAGGCTCTTGATCATCTGGAGACGCTTAAGAGGGAGAACAAGAATCTCCAACGTAAGTCAAGATGGCCTTAAAATACTTCCAAATCAAAGCTTGTTAAGAGAAGCTAAAAACGAAATGTTTTATCCTGGAATACTAATCAGTAGAAGATTGGCAGATGCTGACTTTGTGTTAAGGGTTTTAAATGTCTTGTTGCAGAGGAGATCTCTGACCTGACCGAGCAGCTTGGTGAGACTGGAAAGAGCATTCATGAGCTGGAGAAGACCAAGAAGACTGTTGAGACTGAGAAGGCTGAGATCCAGACTGCCCTGGAAGAGGCTGAGGTACAAATACAAAATCCAACAGGATGGAGTGGAGAGATTCAATAGAACTTCTAAATAAATCAATCAATTGATCATGTCTTAAAATTCTATGTTTTACACTCAATTTAAAAATAGGGAACTCTTGAGCATGAGGAGTCCAAGATTCTCCGTGTCCAGCTTGAGCTGAACCAGGTCAAGGGTGAGGTTGACCGGAAGCTTGCAGAGAAGGATGAGGAGATGGAGCAGATTAAGAGGAATAGCCAGAGGGTGATTGACACCATGCAGAGCAGCCTGGACTCTGAGGTAAGGAGCAGGAATGATGCCATGAGAATCAAGAAGAAGATGGAGGGAGACCTTAATGAGATGGAGATTCAGCTAAGCCACGCCAACCGCCAGGCTTCTGAGTCCCAGAAACAACTGAGGACAGTCCAGGGTCAGCTCAAGGTCAGTAGTATAAAGATTCAGTGTTTTGATATTACAGTGCTCACACAAATGAATTATAGCAAACACCACACATTTCTCTGTCAACCAGGATGCTCAACTGCACCTTGATGATGCTGTCAGAGGACAGGACGAAATGAAGGAGCAGGCTGCCATGGTGGAGCGCAGGAACGGCCTGATGGTGGCTGAGATCGAGGAGCTGAGAGCTGCCCTGGAGCAGACAGAGAGAGGCCGCAAAGTGGCTGAGCAGGAACTGGTAGATGCCAGTGAGCGTGTTGGCCTCCTGCACTCCCAGGTAGAGAATAAAAAAGGTTGTTTAAACCGATACATTAAACAGACAGTTCCAGCATTAAAAATATAACTGAGGTTGTTTATTTCTCCACACTAGAACACAAGTCTGCTGAACACCAAGAAGAAGCTTGAGGCTGACTACCTTCAGGTCCAAGGTGAAGTTGATGACATCGTCCAGGAGGCAAGAAATGCTGAGGACAAGGCCAAGAAAGCCATCACTGATGTAAGTTCTCTTTTTCTGAAACGGAGCATTATATTTAAAAGTATGTTTACTTCTATCATTTAAAAAAACACTATTCCATCATGTAGGCTGCCATGATGGCAGAGGAGCTGAAGAAGGAGCAGGACACCAGTTCTCATCTGGAGAGGATGAAGAAGAACCTGGAAGTCACTGTCAAGGACCTGCAGCACCGCCTGGATGAGGCTGAGAATCTGGCCATGAAGGGTGGCAAGAAACAGCTCCAGAAACTGGAGTCCAGGGTAGGAAACAAAATATGACTCTGAATAAATATGTCATAACAAAACAGGGGTCATGTCTGAAATAGAAATATTTTTCATGTTAAGGTTCGTGAACTGGAAGGTGAGGTTGAGGCTGAACAGAGACGTGGTGTTGATGCTGTCAAGGGAGTCCGCAAATACGAGAGGAGGGTGAAGGAGCTCACCTACCAGGTAAGAAAGCTCTCCTCTTTCTCTAGAACTGCATGCAAAATCTAAGCGGGGAGGACATTTCTTGACAAACTGTTTTCTCTTTAGACTGAAGAGGACAAGAAGAATGTCACCAGACTGCAGGATCTGGTTGACAAGCTGCAGCTGAAGGTCAAGGCCTATAAGAGGCAGGCTGAGGAAGCTGTGAGTATTTTTCTGCCTTTGCTATACAGGAATATATCTGCTACTTTTGCTACGTAACATTGACTCTTGTTTTGTTTTTCTGTATTAATTGCACTCAATTTCATATACAACAGGAGGAACAGGCCAATACTCACCTGTCCAAGTGCAGGAAGGTTCAGAATGAGCTGGAGGAGGCTGAGGAGCGTGCTGACATTGCCGAGTCCCAGGTCAACAAGCTCAAGTCCAAGAGCCGCGATGCTGGAAAGGTAGGATTATGTTTTCTGAACAAACATTACAATAATTTCACCAATAAACTTTAAAAATGTAAGTGTCATTGATTTGTATTTGTCATCTAGTTAATTCATTTCCTTTGTTCTCTTTTAAAGGGCAAGGAGGCTGCAGAGTAAAACCTCTGAATCCATGTCACATTTATCTGGATTAAAGATCCTGGTTTATGTGATTATTCCAACAGTGCAAAATGCCTAATAAATAATATATCTGAATCTGAATGTTTGTCTTTTTTCATAAGTTCATTCATATACTTTAGTCAGGGGGCTGATTTTTCTATGACTTTATAACTGGACTGTTGTTTTTTCTATAGGAGGCTGCCTCTATCTTACCTATTAGATTCCACATTCACAAGTCGTCTCATCGTCCTTGGTACTTGAATGAGACGACTTTAGCTGTTGAACTTCATCAGAATAATGACACTGCAGCAGACAATACATGCAACTCTTCACTGCTAAACAGTCTCCACATAAGAGAAGGTCTGCTAACGTCTAACCTTCAGACCATATTTTGCATACTGAACTAGAAGGGCTTCATCCTAAACTGCATGTCAAGCACAGGGATCGCATATGAGGGAATCAACATTTAAAATGTGCAGTTATGATATTTTACCATCTCCTGGCTATGTTTTTGTTTGGCTCTGTCATCTCATTGGGTTCTCTCCAAACCACATGGCTAACTTGGACTTGATAATGGCATCAACAGTTTCAATAACCAAATAATTGAATGGAACTATTATGCAGTTGTCAGGGTGCCAATTTCCCTTTAAACCGTTCTTTTGTATTATGCAACCAAAAAAAAATAAATAAAAGACTAAACCGCACTTAAAAACTTCCCATCTACAATCCAACTCCTGTGCGGTTCTTTTTAATGAAGACTTTACGAGAACACCCTCACCCCACTCCGAATCACCCCCTACTGCATTCACTACTCAGCAAAATATGCTTACCTTAAATTCAAACGAGGCCTCCTGCAGAATGCAAGCGAATTCAAGAATGGACTATGTAGCGTTCTCCGTACTATCACGTCGGGGCTACAATAAATATGTTGTGTCTGAACTATACACACATGCAGTCTCATTGAACAGAAGTCGAATTTCAAATGCCGATCCCAGTACGGTTTAATTGCACATCTTGAGCCACAATTAGAGAAAGTCACACCGGTAGATTTCTGAAGAAATGAGTCCGTGCCAGATATTTAAAACCTACTCTGACACTCCTACTACAGCCCTGACTGGCTGACTCTTTAACCCAATCAAATGCTCACCTCTGATCTGACTCTATCAGAAAGCTTCTAAACATAGTCTAATGAACCACCCCTTTTCACTAATTTTAAATCGTTGTGTATGTGATTAAAACCCTCAAACTAATTACATTAATTATCTTACATTTCTTCTTACTCATAATAAAATATTCCCACACGTTCATGACGGTGTCCGTAATCATCCCCCTTCTCCTGTTGATGTGATTTCTTGTTTAGCCGGGTAGGTGTTTGCTCGCTGGCGAGTGGCATAACTTGTACTTATTATAGTGAAGGTGAAATTAAGCCTCATGAACCTTCGAAGCTTTCCAACCAGACGTGTTGAAAAAAGGTTCACCACTCGAAGCTTCATTAGCTCTGTAGTGAAACCTACGGTGTAGGAAAGATTGTCTCGGGACAGTGCATTTGTTCAATTTGTTGTGGTTTGCAAGACCTACTAAAATAACCTACCCACAAGCGGTTTAATTCACCTCGATTAATTAACATTTCGTTGTATGAGAATACAATGACAATAAAGGCTTTCTTTTTCTATTCTTGCTTCTTATAATTGATTGACATATAGAGGGGCTCTGCCACAGTGGTTAGCGAAGTCACCTTATGTGCTGGTAAAGTTAGGACCGATTCCTGTCAAAAGCCGATGCTTTGGATAAAAACCAAGGCTTTGAACTGGTTCACGGAACGAAAACGAAAACCACAAACGTTTGATGTTTTGCTAGGAACAGAAACGAAACCAGAAACTTAAAAAGAAAATTATGTTCCGGATCAGAATCGTTTACCTAAAATAATGGTAACCGGTTAATAACGTTATTTTTTCGTTCTTTCACAAGATTCCTAAATGCAATATGATTGGTGATGTTCACTTCCGACCGTTCACTTAAATAGAGAACATTGCCGCGCGCCGCCAGCTAGTAGCCTTAAGTTATCAGATCAAATCTATGCTCAAGCTGTAGCCACCAGTCTCTCAAACTAAAGAAGAGGTAAATATTGTACCAAGTATCTCACACGTGTTTGTTTTTAAATAGGAATTCTATCTTTTAAGATAGGCTACGAATTTCCAATGCATTGTTATAAAAATCTGCAGGGTCAAGTTAATGAAATTATAGCTAAGTTGGACAGTTAGCATTGGCAGTAGACTACCTGGCTATTGCCCACCATAACCTACCCTAGTTTGTTAAGTCTTTATTTAAAATGTAGGCTTATATTGTAGTTCTCAAATTTGGCATTTTAACGTTTTTGTTCAGATGGGAAGACATTGCGAGAATCCTATGCGGCAGCATTATTCATTTGACCCCTCGACTAACAAATCCAAATGCAACATTGAGGGATGTATGTAGATACCATTGTAGTATTGTAATATTATATGTATTGCCTCTGTTCACAAAAATGCACTGATTGGGCCCTGACGAGGTTTGGTCAAATGCCGGTCGGTAATTAACAGCGTTACGTTAGCTAGCTAGACAGTTAAGACATTGTCCTGACAGGGGCAGGTTATTGCTAGTTAAAGTAACACAATGCAACAATTATACTTCAGGATTAAGGTTAGGATAAGCAGTTCAACCTTAAAATAACAGCTTGAAAAAAATTGCGGCGCTACAATGACTTTTAATATGGAGAATCGCATCCGTGCCATTGCCATACCAGGGTACATAGGCATATGACTTCGTTCTGTAGTTCTGTGGCCGCCCGACTTTCTACTGTCTGCCGAACTAGTAAGTTGCTTATTTTGCCGTCTTGCTTTGTCTTGTGTTGCACTTGCTTGATGTTTGACTGTGTAAGGACAGTTGTTGAGTAACTAGTTTGTCATAATTTCAAAGTCAGCACATTTTCAAGAGATTTCGTTAGTTTTAGCTGCTAGCATATCGCCAGCGAATAACTATTGATCCGTTGTGCTACTTTAATAAACGTAGGTCGACATCTCAGTGCCTCTCCAGATTTAAATTAACTGAAGGTAAATTAATGTCGTTTTCCTGCCGTCGATGAACAATGCTGGTATCAATGACAAGAGAAGATAGTGGTACAGTAGGTAGAGAGGTCGGCTATCATTCAGATGATTGCTAGTACGATTCCCGGTCGAAGCATCCTTGACCTGTTTTAGGACTTATTTTGAGCATCAAGTTCCCTTGAACTTTGGACATTAATTGTCTGTGAGTAGATATTTCGTGTTAGTGCATTTAATGCCGTTTTGATAATTTAAAAATCACTTTGAATTTCTTGTTTATTCATGTGATAAGATAATTTGGTATTTAGCAGTTTATGCTAGCTCTCGTGAAAGCAATTTTTTCATGCCCCCCCCTCGGAATTACTCTCTGAAATGTTACCATGTATTGTCCCCCCCCCCCTACAATGAAATGCGATCTCCGCCTCTGGGAGTATTGTGAGAAAACCGTGAAGCCCACCAGTGTGAAAGTATGGTCCTCAGAAGCTTTTAGTTTAAAGGCTGTTAGTCTCCGCCCTCTCAAAGAACACGCACCCCGCCCTATCATGATACGGAAGTCCGCGGAATTCATGATACGGAAGTCCTCAGAATTTTGGAGATTGTTTATACTTGCAGTTGCTTTTTCCAAGTAGGACTTATCCCTTTTTTCGTTTGTTTGTTATTGTGTTGCTTTGTTTTGAGGTCAAAATATATTTGATTTGTCATAATGTTCCCACATCCAGGGAGGTTGGCTACAGCCCCCTGGACCTTAAAAAGATATATAACAATAAAACAAATGCACTGCCTTTTATTCAAGTTCTAACACTGTCTCCATCTCAACAAAGCCAAAAACGACACAACACAAACATAGGAACATATTAAAATAATTTAATATAAAATGGAATGTTTAATTAGGTTATGAGGACGTCAGAGACCAGGGGAGTATTCCAAATACGTGGTTTAGTGACAAACCTTGGGGTAGTTAACTCAGAGTATGTGGTAAACCTCCTAAAAGAAGAGCTCTATGGCTCTCTTTGTTATGCTAGGAGCATTATAAAGGCATAGGCTCTTCTAATAGGAGGTTTACTACTCTGAGTTAACTTAAGTGTTTGGTATACTTCTGTGGACAAGGTCTGCGTACTTAACCCTCCACACACATATGCACACACACACAAACGTTCTCTCTCTCTCACACACACACACACACACACACACACCCCAGCCGACCATAACAGGGATCCAGGCCATACCAAGCCCTGATCTAGCACTCATCAAGCACAACAACACTTTGTTTGTTATACAACAACACTTTAGTCTTGGTAAATGTGGATTAATAGTTCTGGATGGCATCATTTTGTGGTTCACTATCAAACACGGTTCCTGTGGTTCACTATCAAACATGGTTCCAGTGGTTCCCTAGCACCACTCCCACTGTGGCAGAGGAACGAGAGCAGGAACCGGACCGTCTGGACTCTAGAACTAAAACCACAGCTGGATGAGCCCAGACCAGTGTCTGAGCTAGTGGCTATTAGATGGGGACTTTC
Organism: Sprattus sprattus; assembly: GCF_963457725.1. Lineage (NCBI taxonomy): Eukaryota > Metazoa > Chordata > Actinopteri > Clupeiformes > Clupeidae > Sprattus > Sprattus sprattus. Next base: position 3,048,119 of record NC_137928.1, read on the forward strand.
CTGTCCTTGATCAGAGGAAGCACAATGGAGAAGACCTGCATGTCCTCAGTCCTCTCCAAGACAAGCTTGAACAGCCCTGTGTCGTTAGACTCTGATTTCTCTTTGACACTAAGCACCTACGGTCTCGTCTAGATAACATGGACATACCCTGGAAGTCCTCAGAGGACAGAACTACATCTGGGGCCACTGGTCTAGTCGAAGACATTCACAAATGCTACGCAGGTCGTACCTGCTGTGATTATTGCTAAAGCTACACAGGTCGTACCTGCTGTGATTATTGCTAATGCTACACAGGTCGTACCTGCTGTGATTATTGCTAATGCTACACAGGTCGTACCTGCTGTGATGATTGCTAATGCTACACAGGTCGTACCTGCTGTGATTATTGCTAATGCTACACAGGTCGTACCTGCTGTGATTATTGCTAATGCTACACAGGTCGTTCCTGCTGTGATGATTGCTAATGCTACACAGGTCGTACCTGCTGTGATTATTGCTAATGCTACACAGGTCGTACCTGCTGTGATGATTGCTAATGCTACACAGGTCGTACCTGCTGTGATTATTGCTAATGCTACACAGGTCGTACCTGCTGTGATGATTGCTATCGGGACAACTTTTAATCATGTGCTAGGGGGTACCTGTCTTAGTCATGTGCTAAGGGTCCACACAGTCTATCTGAACTCCTAGACAGGAGAGGAGTTATGTAAAAGCCCAGAAAGCTGTCTCACGTTCCCTTTTACTTCAGAGGGGGACGCTAACTACCGTAAGAGGAGCTCCATGCCAATTCCTCCTTTGTGGGGCTTTAATGTTGACTGAAAGTAGGGTAAAACTACAAGAAATACAACATACTATGTTTATGAACTTAAATATCAATACAATTTTATATGGAATGATATTAGAGTATAAGGTGTGTCAACGCTATGCCATTCCTAGCGTGCACCTTATCAGTGATCAACTCAGATGTGTATTTTAACTAAACTGATGACAATGGATTATCACATCCAACTTAATGCAGTAAGGGTTAGTTAATGCTAATAACAACACATGTTATATTAACTTGCACATTAAAAGTTAAGTCTAGCATTAAACCAACTAATAAGGCCAACAAATCTGTTGATAGACTATTGTTCACAAACTAACGTACCGACATTGCATCCAATGGTATGTAACTGATGAGTAACAATCAGTGGTGGACGAAGTAAACCAATTGTGTACTTGAGTAAAAGTACAGTTACATTGCATTGAATATTACTCAAGTAAAAGTATTCACCTAATTTTTTTTACTTGAGTAGAAGTACAAAAGTATCTGCCTTCAAAAATACTTAAGTATTAAAAGTAAAAGTATTTTTTTTTTTTAACTGTCACATCAAAACCCCTACTTGAACAGGTGAACAATGCTTTACATTTGCCTAATCAAACCCAAAATACTCAAAACTATATTATCTTTAAGTAAGACCAATTGGTTTTGAAGCAACAACACAAAAAGCATTCCTTCAAGTTTCATTATTTTATTTTCCATTAATTTCACTTGTCATAAACAGAATAGTCAATAGCATTCATTCATGACCTTAAAATCAGAGATTCAAAAGTAAAATGGAAGTTTTTACAAATAACAAATACCAATCACATTCACAACTGTTTAAACTCTAGAGCCAAGTTAGCTCGAGAACTCGAGAACTAGCAGCCCAACCAACAAACTGAACTCATAATATTAAACTTTTTTTAAACTAATATTAAACTTGGCCGAATAATGTCGCTTCGCTCATATGTGCTTGCCTTCTCCCTCATAGGAATGAATTGCGAAGTTCACTTCGCTTGGCCATGAATTCGACTGTGTCCCCGGCGTTAACGTTTGGTGAGGGAGGCTGTATTAAACTGGCACTTAGCATCTCCCCAGATAATTTGGGTGCTAGCATATTGCTTTGGATAAAAGCACCTGTTAATGTAATGTATTTCAATGTATTATAATAGGCATATTTATAACCACTCTGTTAGTAGTAGTCATGTAATGGCGAATTTACCTCGATGTGCTTTTTTAAATTTGATGGCGAGTTCCAGAATGCCGACAGCATAGTGTTCTTAATGCAGAGGCGACACTTGAAGTAATAGGACTCTTTTTTCTTTTCGATGAATTCAAACAATTCGGCTAAATAAGGCCAGGCGTGTTGGGCACCAATTTCTGTTTCATCCGATGATGCTGCAGTCAGCTCCTCAGCCATTTACCTGACAAATAATATTAATAATCTCTAGGAGTAAGAACTCTCAATGACCACAAGCACGTACACCACCTTGTGCTTTCAGCTCCAGCGTGACTTTGCAATTCTTCAATCAGGACGACACCTGTTGTTAACGTCAGCAGATAATCGCGCGCTGGGCGCTGCCGCTGATTGGTTATAGACGCGATACACTTTAACCTTTTGGTATTTTGTTAAAAATAAAAAAGGAACGAGTAAGGAACGAGTGTTTCTGTAAATGTAAAGAAGTGAAAAGTAATAATTTTCGCTTTAAATGTAGTGAAGTAAAAGTATAAAGTCTTACCAAATAAATGTACTTGAGTAAAGTACAGATACATGGAAATGTTACTTAAGTACAGGAACGAATTACATGTACTTCGTTACTGTCCACCACTGGTAACAATATCATGGATGGAAGTACATGAGGCCTTTTCTCGGCTTTCCATCAACTAATACGAACTATAGATATGGTGTTGATGACATCATTGATTAAACAAAGACACTTAAAGAGACAGGGTATATTAAGTACACACTGCCGGCACACAGGTTGACAGATATTCATACAATCTCGCATGGCTACATTTATCACAAAACAATAGCAAATCCCAGTTAACCTATTTAAAAAACAAATATGGATTATCCTACAGTCCCCCCCCCAGTCCATATCTCCACGTGTGCACATGATTGAGAGAGACTGGTCCTGCTCTGTCTGCTGAGACCATGCTGCATGCTGTCAATCATCTCTGGCTGATCAGGACACGCCTCCACTCTCCACTCTGTGTGTGTGCTGTCTTCATGAGCTTCTGGACCACAAAGCTCATGGATCAATACTTCCTTTTCCAGCTGAAGGATAAAGGAAAATACATGATCATCAATCAGTCTCCATAACGACTGTCCCAGTGACCCAGACTGCATGAGAGACAGAGGGCTGCTGTATTCTGACATCAGTAACAGCAGCCATGATAAACACATTCACACATTAAACACACTGCAGCAGAAACAGTAAGCTAAAAAGTTCAAAACCACTGGTCCAATCAGATGAAGAGAGCGGAGTCTGGCTCGACCAATAGAGATGGTAGCACATTCCCTTCATGGTGTTTGTAACCTTTTCAACAGTTAAACCTTACTGTTAAACAGTCCCTTACTGGGCTTGAACCTGTGACCTTGGGCATGGGAGCCTGAGACACACTAAGATGAGATAGTATTATGACTCTTACTGGAGTTACTGTGATATGAGTTAATGACTGGAGTCATTTTACAAAAATCTAATGATCAGATAAACAGACAGAACGAGCAAAAGAATAACAGAAAGAAATATTGAGTAAAAGAAAAAGAGATGGAAAGGAATGACAGTGACAGAGAGAGATGTGGGCCAAAGGTCACAAACAAACAAACATGATGAGTAAAAGATGACAAAAAACGAAAGGATGAGATGAGATGTAAGACAGCCCTGAGCTGTAAGGTGTAAGACAGAAAAAGAAAGGGGGAAGAACAAGGGAGAGAGAAGGATGAAAGACGGATGAGCAAAAGCAGAGGACCACAGAGGAAACGGACAGAAGAGAGAGAATCTGGAGAACAGAAAATAAAAGCCAGACAACCATTTTGGGTCTCATGTTAAAAAGACTTGTGTGAGATGGTTAGATATTTACTCACATTAGTTTCTCCAGTTTATAGTGGGGGTCCTTCACTAGAGTAGAGAGCTGCTCAATATCTGATGCACTCAGGTTATTGCCCTGCAGGTCCAGATGTGTGAGACTTGAGGAGTGTGAGGTCAGGGCAGAGACCAGATAGGAACAGCTCTTCTCTGTCAGGTTACAGAGCTGCAGACTGGGAGAAACATCATGATACATCTGAATATTAATCATCAATCCTCTACCCCCCCCCCCCCCCCCCACACACACACACACACACATACAAACAGACATACACACAATCAGGGAAACAAACACACACTGATATAAACACACACTCAGGGATACAAACACACACGCACACACACAGGAACACTTACACACGCACAATCAGGTATACACACACAAACACGGATAAACAAACACACAAAGGACAACCAACACACAAACACACACTCAGGGATATATACAAACACACAAACACACAGGGACACCAACACACACACACATACACTAAGGGACACAAACTCACAGACACAAACACACACACACTCAGGGATACACATACACTCTGATGATCATACACAGACAGGGACACAAACATTCACACAAAACACATACACACACATACATACACACACACACACACATATACACACATACACACACAGGCACACACACACACATTAACACACACACACACAAACACACACATACACACAGAGCGAGAAAGAGAGACGGCCTAGATGCTTCTGAGCCTCTGTCTCATATAACCACCAAAGGAAAAAACACTAACATACATACAATTAATAAAACTAAAAATACCTTCATAATATTTGTATTTCACTTACGCACACACTCACGCACACACACACACACACACACACTCACACACACACAAACACACATACTACATGAAATTATGCTTACCGTAGTTCCTGCAGTTTGCAGTTTTGATGACGAAGAGCAGAACATATAAGTTTCACTCCTGAGTCTCCCAGCAGCTTATTATCATACAGGCTCAGCTGTGAGAGACTTGAGGACTGTGAGGTCAAGGCAGAGGCCAGATAGGAACAGCTCTTCTCTGTCAGGTTACAGCTACTCAGACTGGGAGAAACATCATGATACATCTGAATACTTATCATCAATCCTCTATCACATGCACACAAATAAACACACACCCAAAGGGCGACCAATATGCACAAACATACACTCAAGGACACCAACACACACACAAACACACACACACACACACACAGGGACAGCAACACACACACACAAACTCAGGGGGAACAAACTCATACACACCAACACACACACCCTCAGGGATACACATACACACTGATGAACATACAAAGACAGGGACACAAACATTCACACACACACACACACACACACACTGAAGAGAGATATATATAGGGGCCTAGATGATTCTGAAGCTCTGTCTCATATAACCACCAAAGGAAAAAACACCAACATACATACAATTCATTAAATTAAAAATACCTTTATAATATTAGTATTTCACTCACACACACACAAAAACACACACACATACCACATGGAATGATGCTCACCATAGTTCCTCCAGTTTGCAGTTTTGATGAGAAAGAGCAGAACATAAAAGTTCCACTCCTGAGTCTCCCAGCAGCTTATTGCCCTGCAGGATCAGCTGTGTGAGACTTGAGGAGTGTGAGGTCAGGGCAGAGGCAAGATAGGAACAGCTCTTCTCTGTCAGGTCACAGAAATCCAGCCTGGGAGAAACATCATGACACATCTGAATATTACTCATCAATCCTCTATCCCCAAACACACACTGAGATACACACACACACTCACACTCACACTCACACTCACACGTTTTACTCATGAGTCCAGAAGCTCATTGGTAGATACACACACACAGGGACACACACACACACACAAACACACATAGAGCAGTGAGACAGTCCAATAAGAAGAAGCACATAGAGCAGTGAGACAGTCCAGTAAGATGAAGCACATAGAGCAGTGAGACAGTCCAGTAAGATGAAGCACATAGAGCAGTGAGACAGTCCAGTAAGATGAAGCACATAGAGCAGTGAGACAGTCCAGTAAGATGAAGCACATAGAGCAGTGAGACAGTCCAGTAAGATGAAGCACATAGAGCAGTGAGACAGTCCAGTAAGATGAAGCACATAGAGCAGTGAGACAGTCCAGTAAGATGAAGCACATAGAGCAGTGAGACAGTCCAGTAAGATGAAGCACATAGAGCAGTGAGACAGTCCAGTAAGATGAAGCACATAGAGCAGTGAAACAGTCCAGTAAGATGAAGCATATAGAGCAGTGAGACAGTCCAGTAAGATGAAGCACATAGAGCAGTGAGACAGTCCAGTAAGATGAAGCACATAGAGCAGTGAGACAGTCCAGTAAGATGAAGCACATAGAGCAGTGAGACAGTCCAGTAAGATGAAGCACATAGAGCACTGAGACAGTCCAGTAAGATGAAGCACATAGAGCAGTGAGACAGTCCAGTAAGATGAAGCACATAGAGCAGTGAGACAGTCCAGTAAGATGAAGCACATAGAGCAGTGAGACAGTCCAGTAAGATGAAGCACATAGAGCAGTGAGACAGTCCAGTAAGATGAAGCACATAGAGCAGTGAGACAGTCCAGTAAGATGAAGCACATAGAGCAGTGAGACAGTCCAGTAAGATGAAGCACATAGAGCAGTGAGACAGTCCAGTAAGATGAAGCACATAGAGCAGTGAGACAGTCCAGTAAGATGAAGCACATAGAGCAGTGAGACAGTCCAGTAAGATGAAGCACATAGAGCAGTGAGACAGTCCAGTAAGATGAAGCACATAGAGCAGTGAGACAGTCCAGTAAGATGAAGAACATAGAGCAGTGAGACAGTCCAGTAAGATGAAGCATATAGAGCAGTGAGACAGTCCAGTAAGATGAAGCACATAGAGCAGTGAGACAGTCCAGTAAGATGAAGCACATAGAGCAGTGAGACAGTCCAGTAAGATGAAGCACATAGAGCAGTGAGACAGTCCAGTAAGATGAAGCACATAGAGCAGGGCTATTCAACAGGCGGCCCGCGGGCCGAATCCGGCCCCCAAGCTGCTTTGGACTGGCCCCCGGTAGCCTCATTCAGTTCGTGACTAAAAATTAAAAAAAAAAAAAAAAAAAAGTTTTTGACTATGGCTAATTGTACACTATCGCGTGCAGTAGGTGCTGGTATGGTGGTGGTATGCACCCGTTTAAGCCACGTAAACGGGTACTGCCTGATTTGGCCAGACATACATTTTTGAGGGAAAACAAATTACCAATCAAATTTGCCCCTCTAAATTAACCGAGCTCTAGAGTGCGTCACTGTGACCGTTACCTTTGGCCTTCATCACTCTGACACGTACCTTTCAAACTGCGCTTACCAGACAAAAATGTCTACTGCACGCGAGAGTGTACAATTAGCCATAGTCACAAACTTTTTCTTTTTTGGCTAGTTAGATTAAATACAACAGGTTCAGCTGAACTGAATATTGAGGTATCATACACCATAACATACACACACTGAAAAGACTCCCTGGAAACTTGTTTTTTTCAATTAATTACTTGGACTATGGTGAATCTGCCGAACTGAATTTCTTTGACTATGATGAATCTGCTGAGCCGAATCCAACTTACACCTGCTGACTTAGGGAGTGGAGTCTATAAATTGTTTGTTCACCTGGCAGTTGACCCCTTGCACTCCCCACCAGTACTCCAGCAGGTTCCTGTCTCCTTTAGTTATATCCACTACCCTGAAGTGTGCATCTTCGAGTTAACGTGAGTGTTCAATCCATCATTTTGAATGTTTAATTTCTATGCCTTTTGTGTTGGCTTTGTGACATGTGCTCTGTTGCCCTAACCCCTTTGTTCCCAGACATGTGCCAGGAGCCATGAGGGATTGTTTGTTGCTTACTTGTTGCTTTTGCTGCTTAAGGCTGATTTATGCTCAGAGACGTAAGCGTAAGCGCAAGCGCAAGAGGCCGCGCAAGCCCCTTGCGCGACTTTTCACGTCTTGCGTGCGTCGGCCCTTTTTCTAGACTTGCGCCATTTTACGCAAGCCTATTGTTCTGGGTGTGAATTGCTTGGCAACACCCCCAACGCAACGCGTAAGCACCTAACAATGCTCAACGCAGAACCAAGCAAGGGCCTTTAGTTGTGGATTGAGTATTCTCACATGATCGTTACTTGTTTGTTGCTTTTGCTGTTTATTCGTGGATTGTGTATTCGCACATCATTGTGGGTTGTTTGCTGTTTTAATTGACCACTCCGTTATTAAATTGTAATTTAATTGTATTGCTTCTTTGTTTATGTTTTCTGATGCACGGAAACAAATATCCAGATCGAAAAGGAAAATAAACTACTGGTGTTGCATCAAACCTGCCTTCTCCCTTGCATAATTTCCTCACTCTACTCCTAGCCGTTTGAGTCTTCTGACCGAGACTCTGCTCACCTAAACCCTCACTCTCCCCAAACCCCTACAGTGCACACACACACACACACTCTCTCCCCAAACCCCTATAGTGTGTACACACACACACACACGGCAATGCAGAGGAACAGCTCTTCTGTCAGCCTAGAGACATTCAGCTTGAGACAAACATAATTTTGCATCTCAATATTAATTCTCTACTCTCACACACAAACACACACACATAGAGTCCAAATAGCAACAGCTCTTCCTCTGTCTCTCTCAGTTTAGGAGAAATGTTCTTATCAGGGCAGTTAATTTACCAGGACTAAAGTCAACTATTTGATGATTTGCTGTTTACTGACAACCAGGGAACTCCATCTAACTTTCTCTCTCTCACTCGTACACACTCATACACTCACACGCTGTGTTAACGAGTTAATGATGTGGATGTTGTAACCACTGGCACCAGCTTATCACAGTCAACATTCAATCCATATTCTACTGTTGGTAGGGAGACTGATCAGGAGTGTTTGCTCTACTCAGCTGAGTAAAAATGAACCATATTGATGTGCCGTCTACTTCAAAACTTACACAGGCACACACAGTATGTTACTCACTCAGCTGATGTGGAAGATGTGACCACTGGCACCAGCTTCTGCAGAACTTCATCGGGACTGAGGAGTTCAGTCAGATCTTCCTCTGGTGTCTTTATGTACTTCTGCAGGTCAAACTCATCCAGCTGCTCTTCTGAAGTCTTAAACACAAACGTCCTAGTCTTCCACTCTCCTGGTAAGAGCATGTCCACATTCAGAGTTCCTGATCTCCTGTCAATGATCTCCACTACAGCATGGTGATTCAGCTCATTCAGACAGTAGAACAGGTTGATCTTTCTGTCTGAAGTGTTCTGGGATCTGATCGTCTGTTTAACATACTGGGCAGTTAGCTCTGAGCTCTGTGACTGGCTTCTTGTCTGGGGCAGAAGGTGTCTCAAGATATTCTGATTGGACTCAAGTGAGAGGCCCAGAAGGAAGCGGAGGAAAAGGTCCAGGTGTCCATTCTTACTCTGTAAGGCCAGATCCACTGCAGTCTTGTGTAGGTCATGAAGTGTTGCAGCTCTGAACAGAGCAGAGAGCTGAGAGGTTTGCTGTTGGTCAGGCATGTATCTCTCTCTGTTGCTGAAACAGATGAACACATATAAAGCTGCAAGAAACTCCTGAATGCTCAGATGCACAAAGCTGAACACACTCCCCTGGTACAGCCCAGACTCCTCTCTGAAGATTTGAGTACACACTCCTGAGTACACTGATGCTTCTGTGACATCAATGCCACACTCTCTCAGGTCTGCCTCATAGAATATCAGATTGCCCTTCTCAAGCTGTTGGAAAGACAGTTTCCCCAGTTTGAAAATCATCTCCTCATCTATCTCTTTTTTCACTGTGTACTTTTCATTTTTTATGCTTGTCTGAATGATCAGGAAGTGTGTGTACATTTGAGTGAGGGTCCTTGGCATTTCTACTTTCTCTGATTCATCTGATTGTCTCTCTACAACAGTAGCTGAAATGCAGCAGAAGACTGGAATGTGGCACATGATGTAGAGGCTCCTGGATGACTTCAGGTGTGTGATGGTTCTGCTGGCCAGGTTCTCATCACTGATTTTCTTCCTTAAGTACTCCTCTTTCTGTGGGTCACTGAATCCCCTAACTTCTGTCACCTGGTCCACACACATGGGTGGAATCTGATTTGCTGCTGCTGGTCGGGTGGTGATCCAGAGGAGAGCAGAGGGAAGCAGATTCCCCTTGATGAGGTTTGTCAGCAGCACGTCCACTGAGGCTGGCTCTGTCATATCAGAGCAGATTGGGTTGGAGTCGAAATTTAGAGGAAGTCGACACTCATCCAGACCATCAAAGATGAACATGACTTTGTGCGTTGAACTCGTGAAGATTGCTTGATTTCCTATTTTTGGGTAGAAGTGCTGAATTAAATCCACCAGACTGAGTTTTTGCTCCTTCATCAGGTTCAGCTCTCGGAAAGGAAGAGGAAATATGAAGTGGACATCCTGATTGGCTTTTCCTTCAGCCCAGTCAAGAATTAACTTCTGCACAGAGACTGTTTTTCCAATGCCAGCCACTCCCTTAGTCAGCACTGTTCTGATGGGTTTGTCTTGTCCAGATAAAGGTGTAAAGATGTCATTGCAGTTGATTGGTGTGTCTGGTGCTGCTTCTCTCCAGGATGCGCTCTCTATCTGTCTGACCTCATGTTCCTTATTGACCTCTCCTCTTCCCCCCTCTGTGATGTAGAGCTTTGTGTAGATCTTACTGAGGGGTGTGGGGTTTCCCTGCTTTGTGATTCCCTCATTCACACACTGAAACCTCTTCTGAAGATGGGATTTGTGGATCTGCTGCATTTCAACAGTTACTGAACCAGGTTGGTATCTGTGTGTGAAAACAAGAACAAATATTAAATATAAAAATTAAACTTATAAAGTAACATATTCATGTTTGGTCTTGAATTGATCCTTGATTAAGTCTGATCGTGGTTTCATTCTGAATTACCTGCCATAGCTGTGTAATAAGACTAGTCCCACTGTAACCTCTGCCTGGGAGAAAGTTATTTTAGCTGATTGGCTGGTGGCAAATGCATAGAAATGGGACTTCAGGTACAAAACCAAGCACTTTAGAATATTTGGGCTCTCTTTCTTTTTCTTCTTTGTTCTGCTCTTTCTGCTGCAGTTTCTCCTCTATTGTCTTTGAGTGTCCTCTCTTATTATTGTTTATTATATTACTAAACTGATCATCAATAACCTTTCATATAACTTATTGTGTGTTGTGCCATGACATCAAACAATTGTCTCAGACACTGCTTGGAAATATTATAGGTCCTTTACTTATTTAATGTCAGATTTATTGTATTTTCTGAAATATTTACCACTCTCAGTTGGAGTTCAGACATGTATTAACCTTCCAGCCTGGTGTTTTTCTCTCTATACTATATTTTAGTTGTCATTAGCATGTAGATACTATATATTATAGAAATATCTTGAACCACCCATCTCATATAAACATCCAGCTTAAAAGACAAGTCAAAAACCTTTGGTACACTTTTAGACTTCAGGTGTACTTCAAATGACTGTATGGATGATTGTATTTCCTATGGAAAGTCCTCATTACTACTCACCTCTGACCAGCAGGAACACCTCCTGGATGGTCAATGGACTGGTCACTCTTCATGGACACACAGCTCGGTATGGGAGAGTGTGATCTCTTCTGATGAATGGAGCTGTATTTCACACACACACACACACACACACACACACACACACACACACACACACACACACACACACACACACCAAAACAAAGCTATCAGCAGTATATGTAAAACAAATAATAAAACGGTCAAAATGACCCCAATCCTATTTTTGTATACAATAATATGCCGTAACATGTTATGCAATTTCAAGGAATATTACTGACTTAAAATAATTCAAGGGAAAATATCTACTTGATTTAAAATATTTCCAGTGTCGCTTTGAAGATCTTTCTTTAACTCTATTCATTTACTTATAAAGCCATTTTGATTTGAACAGCAAAGTCGGAGATGACAAGTTAGCTTCTGGTCTCTCATACTGCCCCCTTCAACAATATGGTGGTACTGCAATGATTATTACTAAAACATTTTAAACCTAGAAAATATACTGAAATGGTTCTCAAGATCAGTTCTAGGATTTCACCCTTTGGGGGGCTCAGCTGCTTGTGATAATTTGTAGGTAAACATTTTCATTCAATTCATTTTTTCTGTCTCCTATCATTAATATCTAGATATGAGATAATAAAGAAATATCTAGACCTGCCCATCTCATATAAACATCCAGCTTAAAAGACAAGTCAAACACCTTTGATTCACTTTTAGACTTCAGGTGTACTTCAAATAACTGTATGGATGATTAGTATTGAGGACCTTCCACAGGAAATACACTCACCTCTGACCAGCATGAACACCTCCTTCTGCAAATAGAAGTGGAGGATCCATGGACTGGTCACTCTTCATGGACACACAGCTCGGTACAGGAGAGTGTGATCTCCTTTGCTGGATGAGGCTGTATTTCACACACCACACACACACACAAAAAACAAAACAGTCAAAATGACCCCAATCCTATTCTTGTCTGCAATACTCTGCCATAACATGCTATGCAATTTCAAGGAATATTATTGACTTAAAATAAGTCAAGGGAAAATATCTATTTGATTACAAATATTTCCAGTCTCACTGTGAAGCTCTTTCTTTAAATCTATAAATGTACTGATCTGAACAGCAGAGTCAGAGATGTCAAGTCAGCTTCTGGTCTGTCTCATACTGCCCCCTTCTGACAATATGGGGGTACTGCAATGAACACTTCTACATTTCTTTTAAACCTACAGAAATATACTGAAATGGTTCTCAAGATAAGTTCTGTGATTTAACCCTAACGGGAGTTTGGCTGCTTGTGACAATGTAAAGGTTAACATTGTCTATCAATGAATGGTGTCCGTCTCCTTTAATATCTACCGGTGCCACCTAGTGGTCCGTGACGGCCACAAGTAAATTATTGCGACATTTCTAACATACAACTCAGAACTATGTTTTTAACTATGATTTTTTTTAACTATGTTCTATTATAGGCTGTTTTACCTATGTTTTTTTCCTCAATACTACTCACTTCTGACCAGCAGGAACACCTCCTTCTGCAAATTGAAGTGGAGGATCCATGGACTGGTCACTCTTCATGGACACACAGCTTGGTACGGGAGAGTGTGATCTCTTCTGCTGAATGGAGCTGTATTTTATACACACAGGCACACGCACACGCACAGACACACACATATACACACACAAACACACAAAGTTACCAGCAGTATAAAACCAAAAATATCACTACAGTCAAAATGACCCAAATCATATTTCAAGGGAAAACATTTATTTGATTTGAAATATTTCCAATGCCACTCTGAAGATCTCTCTTTAAGTCTAATAATTGAATTATGAAGCCATTTTGATTTGAACAACAAAGACGGAGATGACAAATCAGCCTCTGGTCTGCCTCATACTGTCCCCTTGTGACAATATTGTGGTACTGCAATGATCAATACTAGATTTTGAAAAACCTACAAAATATACTGAAATGGTTTTCAAGATCAGTGCTAGGATTTCACCCTCATGAAGGCTTAGCTGCTTGTGAATGTGTGAAGGTTAAATTGTCAATTAATACATTATCTATGTAATGTTTACTTTTCAGGGCTGAAGCCACCTTAAAAATATCTTGAACTGCCTGTCTCATTGAAATGTCTAGTATAAAAGGCAAGTCAAACACCTTTGGTACACTTTTATACTTCAGGTGTACTTCAAATGGAGGATCCATGGACTGGTCACTCTTCATGGACACACAGCTTGGTACCGGAGAGTTTGATCTCTTCTGCTGGATGAGGCTGTATTTCACACACACACACACACACACACACACACACACACACACACACACACACACGCACAGACACACACATATACACACACACAAAGTTATCAGCAGTATATGAAAGACCAAAAATATCACTACAGTCAAAATGACCCAAATCCTATTTATGTCTGCAAAATACTATGCCATCACATGTCATCCAATTTCAAGAGATATTATTGGTTTAAAATAATTCAAGGGAAAACATATATTTGATTTCAAATATTTCCAATTCCACTCTGAAGATCTCTCTTAAAGTTTAATAATTGAATTATGAAGCCATTTTGATTTGAACAACAAAGACGGAGATGACAAATCAGCCTCTGGTCTGCCTCATACTGCCCTCTTGTGACAATATTGTGGTACTGCAATGATTAATACTAGATATTTTTTTAAACCTACAAAATATACTGAAATGGTTTTCAAGATTAGTGCTAGGATTTCACCCTTATGAAGGCTTAGCTGCTTGTGAAAGTGTGAAGGTTAAATAGTCAATTCATACATTATCTATGTAATGTTTACTTTTCAGGGCTGAAGCCACCTTAAAACTTTAAATGAAAACTACCTGTCTCATTTAAATGTCTAGTATAAAAGGCAAGTCAAACACCTTTGGTACACTTTTATACTTCAGGTGTACTTCAAATGATTGTATGGATGATTGTATTTCCTGTGGAAAGTCCTCATTACTACTCACCTCTGACCAGCAGGAACACCTCCTTCTGCAAATTGAAGTGGAGGATCCATGGACTGGTCACTCTTCATGGACACACAGCTTGGTACGGGAGAGTGTGATCTCTTTTGCTGGATTGAGCTGTATTTCACACAAAACACACACACACACACACACACACACACACACACACACACACACACACACACACACACACACACACACACACACACACACACTAATTATTGATATGTTTCAGTTTCTCCAGGTATTCTGATAAAGGGCTTTCATGATAATTTTTTTTCTCTTCATGCATTCACATGTGTCACTTTTTCTATTTTGTATCTTGATTGTTACCACACTGTTAAAACCCAAATTATTTGTTTCAACTGTAGAGATGTCAAGGAACAGCTCTGTTCGATTGAACACCACTTGAGAACTTTAGCAAAGCCTAGGAAAATTGGTGTTAATCAGCTGAGCTAAAAGTGGTCTAAAACGATAGATGGGTTAGCATTTTTAGAGATTCAGTTGGATTCAGTTTCATTCTGCTTGCAACTACTGACATAGAACACAACCGTGCCAAATATCTGATTGAGACAAATGGCCATTACATAAATCCAAATGTTCTCATATCTGATTGGTCCAGTTACTACGCACTCCTGCTCTACTGTGGGTTGGGTTCTACTTTCTGATAGGCTGCCAAATGAAAACAAAACACTCAGTCATCATCCAATCAGCTTCAGTTGCCAGGCAGAAATCATGCTAAGAGGTTGCTTCCCAGACACCCACAGATACTTGCATATTATTCCCTTATTTGCACTTCATAACTTTTCTTCTTACAAATAAATAATAAGAATTATTCACTATTATTATTGTTACTACTATTATTACTATTATTAGCGATGGTGTGAAAAGAGAAAAAAACTCAGATAGTAATAGTCATCCAATCAGCTTTCGTTGCTTCTTTCCACCCAAATGAAGAGATACAGCAGGAAGGTGATGGTTTTATCCCACACACTCAAAGATATTTATTCTGCTTTTAGTTGTGCATAATGAAGTCTCAATTGTCTTAATACCTTGTTTAACCATTTACATTGTTTTACTTATTTAAGCTAATGAATGAAATGAAATATGTACTACACTTATCAACAAACAAACAAATATAAAAGTAAATAAACAAATAGTACATGTAAATATATTGTTATTATTGTTGTTGTTGTCTTACCCCAGAGGCTCATCATCATGGTTCTCTTCACTGGAACTCATTTTGGGGCAAATACACCCCTTTTCCTGGGATATCCCTCTCCTGGTATTATACTGGAGAATGGGAGAGAAAGACACACATACACAGAGTGTGACAAAGTGTCTAAAACTAAGAAAATAAATCATATTACTCCAATGCTCAGGCCCTTGCTGGCTCCCAGTTAGATACAGAACTGAATTAAGAGTATGACTTTCTGTCTATAAGTCACTAAATGGTAAGGGTCCTAAACATATACATAACAGTTTAGAAAGGCAGTTCAAATAATTGCACAAGATACCTGTAATTCAGTTTCATTATTATTACTTTTATTTTGATATCACATGCACACTTGTCTCTGGTAGCCCCCCCTGCCTCCCCTTGTATTGTCCCTCTCTCCCCCCTTCCTCTTTCCTGTTTGTTTTATGCTTAAATGAGGTAGGTGGGGGAGTTTTAATGGGAGATATGAATCTGATAAATATTGTCTTTAAAAATAGCCATCTATGTTAATATATATCATCTTAGCACTAATTATTATTAAATGTACTAGTGCAGTGCCCGTAGGGGGTAACATCTATGACGACGACTGTTCTATGACTATGACATCATTCACAAAAAAGTGTCCCGATGTATCTGTTGTAATTCGTTTGTACTTTGTTTTCTAATTATTGCAATATTATAAACCTCAGTCTGCATTTACCCTGGCTGGGAGAGGCTGTCATTCGGAAGATACTGTGTGTGATCGCCTTTGCTCTGTGTTCATTAAACCTGTCAGAGTGTATGAATAAATAGCTGGGTGCCAATCAAAATCACAACGCAAGAGCGGAGTACTACACCGCTACAACGGTGACATGGGTTTGCACCATAGGCTACGGCAAACGGTAAAATACAAATATCTCGCAAACTATGAATTCAAAAATCTTCAAAATCAAGGATGCACAGTTCATGACATGTGTAAGCTACATTACTTTGAAACTTAATATAAAGAAGCTTAAAAATAAACGAATAGATCAAATCAATCACTGTCTTAAGATCACCTGAGCAAAAGTCTGTATCTGTTCACCAAGAAGAATTTGAATGCGGACCTCACCTCCTCTATCCAACGGTATTCTGAACTTTGAGTGAAGGCAGGATAGTTACTACGCGTATATTGTTTGATTGTGACGTCACTACCCATAGTGCCGACGAGACGGGAAACGATAACCCATTGTTTCCTACGGGAAACGGTAAAATACAAATATCTCGCGAACTATAAATTCAAAAATCTTCAAAATCAAGGATGCACAGGTTCATGACATGCGTAAGCTACTTGCGAAATATCATAACTAACGTATCTACCGTCAGGGAGATACGCCCTAGACAGACTGACACTGACACACACACACCCACACACAGAGATTCCTGGATTTATAGATAGATTATATATCTTAACAATTTATTGGCAATAACATTTTGACATATCGATTTTATGATTTTCCTTTATGTAACATGTGGGGGCTAGCTTTTATAAGAGAAGCTAGCAAGCTGGAAGACTTATCTGTTTCTGCTGGTGTGCTTGAACAGGTGTGATACCATTTTTAATTATATTTCTTAATGTATATATTCATGTATATATTCCATGTCTGTTTTATGCCTGTTTGTTTTATGCTTGAATGAGCCTTTATAAGAGAAGCTAGCAAGCTGGAAGACTTATCTGTTTCTGTTGGTGTGCTTGATCAGAATAAAGATCCTTCTTGCAACAGTTGTCCCCGTACTCAATTACACAACGCAGAGATTTACACCGGTTACACATATACTGTATATTAAATGTTTGCTGAATATAAAGGTCTCTTAGATCTGCAGGAGTTGGTCACTAAACAGGGTGAGATGGCATTTAGCCGTTATGCTGCTGACTTCCAAATAGAGTTACGACACTCGTGCCCATCCCATTTTATCTACCTTATCGAACAGAAAACATACAGGCCTAACTGTTTTTAAATACTCTACCTTATTCAATTGTGTGATAGTCAATGGATGTGGTCACATTTTGGACCAGGACCATACCCCGTTTTATCTGTGAGACTTTTAATGATTTTTCATTGAATCTCATGGATGTTCACTCCCAATAGCGTAGTATAATAGTTACATGTTCATTAGACTGCTGAGTGGTGTGAGTGAGAGACTGCCATGTTCACACTGTCTGGTCCACTATGGCCTAGTGCACACTGTCTGAGTTACCTGTTGATTTTCATGTTGGCGGCCATGTTAACAGGTGAGATCACACTGCCTGTGTGAGACGCCCATGTTAACAGGTGAGATCACACTGCCTGTGTGAGACGCCCATGTTAACAGGTGAGATCATGCACACGGGTAATAACAGGAGACCACTGACGTGTAAAGTGATTTGGGTGATACTGTGAAGTAGGCCTATCTCTTTTCGGTGTTGCTCTTTGTAGACGGTCCCTGCCCACTACTCTGATAGTCGGTTGCACATTTAGGCCAATATTATTGGTCAAGTTAATCGAACTACTCGTTTTGATTAACATTTTTGTTGTAGCTCGTTGTCTGTAACTACGATCGGAAATATTCGTCTTTTGTGTTCTAACAACGTTTGTCTTGCGACTTAGACTATTGATAAGTTCGAATCTGTGAATATCTTTCTAAACTATAGGCTTACCGAAGTTTGAGTTCCTTCCGTGTTTGTTCCGTAACTCCTCCGTCTTACAACACTTTTATTTAGCCGTAAATTGCAGGCCGGTCATTTCAGTAATTTTCCCGCACAGTCGACTGTTTTAGACAAGCCCTTTAACTATGATGAAGGCTAATTGTAAGTAAGGCCATTGTAGCCTGGTTTGTATGATTCACGATCAAACAGTTCTCACAGCGAGATAACAGAGTGTAGTCTAGGATTCCCATAATGTTTATTATAGTAGGTATTATAGTGTTTATTATAGTAGTACTAACCCTAATACAAGTAATAATATCAAACCCATGTCGTAAAAGCACCGATAAACCGTTTACAATTTAATACTGAGATACTCACAAACGGTAGTTTCTGGGCATTTCTTTGCTGAACAATTCATCTCCGTGCTCACAAAATGGAAGAGACGAGTGTAGTTTCACTTTTGTTTGCGCGTAAGTGATGGCTGTTTGAAGAGCAAGGGCAAAAAAAACAAAAGGGCACATACCGCATCATATATGATGAGATAGTCCTCGTCGTTGATTAAGTTTAATATTATGTGACCAGGCGATCAGGATTAAAAATAGGTTTTAACCACACATAAATAATTAATGTATAAATAAATACATACATAAATGGGGTGTACCTAATCACCGGAACGGGCCGAAACTGACCCAAATTTGGCCAGATACATGTTCAGAACACCTGTATGTGACCTGTATGTATATACAGTGATTATAACACCAAATGATTCAATATATTACAAGTTGTTCAAAACGTTAAAAAAATGACAGCTTGGATTGACAGCCCCGTGACAGGGGTTCTCCTATGACATCACGACGACAAAGGCGAGGGATTCCATCTACTCTCAAACCAGGGTAACGTTTTGAACAACTTGTAATATTTTATTGAATCATTTGGTGTTATAATCACTGTATATACATACAGGTCACTTCTACAAGTGTTCTGAACATGTATCTGGCCAAATCTGGGTCCGTTTCGGTGATTAGGTACACCCACATAAATGTAAATTATAAGTAACTATTGATTGACAAAAATACATTTATTATTTTTTTCTGTCTAAATGCATGGATGTGGACATTTATTCATTAATTCATTTGTAAATATGGCAGGTTTTGTCCTCCATGGTAGCCAACATATTGACCTATACTTCACACACACACTATACTACTCACATACTCCTATACTTCCTGTAGTCTGCAAAACTTACATCGTATGGTGCTTAATATTACGTTCGTTGTTTCAGTGGAAACGACTCTGACATCAATGTCCTTTTTCCATCGAGGGCATCCCAAAGCTTGCGACTGTATCACACCCGACGCATTCCCTTCACAGCCGCAAATGTGTGTGTGTGTGTGTAGAATAGTGACGGAGTGGGAGAAGGAAGAGTCTGCTGTGAGCGAGGCCCACTGAATACTGGTGAATGTTGGGAGTGCACAGCACAGCTGATGGACACTGATGACCTTTGACCTCTCCAGGTGTGTACGGCTCCACACTGTTCACTCTGCACTGTCTCCCATTCCATCCACACAGCACAAGTGTGTGTGTGTGTGTGTGTGTGTGTTGCTCTCTGTTCCCTCTGCACTGTCTCCCATTCCATCCACACAGCACGAGTGTGTGTGTGTGTGTGTGTGTGTGTTGCTCTCTGTTCCCTCTGCACTGTCTCCCATTCCATCCACACAGCACGAGTGTGTGTGTGTGTGTGTGTGTGTGTGTGTGTTGCTCTCTGTTCACTCTGCACTGTCTCCCATTCCATCCACACAGCACGTGTGTGTGTGTGTGTGTGTGTGTTGCTCTCTGTTCCCTCTGCACTGTCTCCCATTCCATCCACACAGCACGAGTGTGTGTGTGTGTGTGTGTGTGTGTGTGTTGCTCTCTGGTCACTCTGCACTGTCTCCCATTCCATCCACACAGCACGAGTGTGTGTGTGTGTGTGTGTGTGTGTGTGTGTGTGTGTGTGTGTTGCTCTCTGTTCCCTCTGCACTGTCTCCCATTCCATCCACACAGCACGAGTGTGTGTGTGTGTGTGTGTGTGTGTTGCTCTCTGTTCCCTCTGCACTGTCTCCCATTCCATCCACACAGCACGAGTGTTTGTGTGTGTGTGTGTTGCTCTCTGTTCACTCTGCACTGTCTCCCATTCTATCCACACAGCACGAGTGTGTGTGTGTGTGTGTGTGTGTGTGTGTATGTTGCTCACTGTTCCCTCTGCACTGTCTCCCATTCCATCCCCACACCACGAGTGTGTGTGTGTGTGTGTGTGTGTGTGTGTTGCTCTCTGTTCACTCTGCACTGTCTCCCATTCCACCCACACACCACCAGTGTGTGTGTGTGTGTGTGTGTGTGTGTGTGTGTGTGTGTGTGTGTTGCCCACTGTTCACTCTGCACTGTCTCCCATTCCATCCACACACCACCAGTGTGTGTGTGTGTGTGTGTGTGTGTGTGTGTTGCCCACTGTTCACTCTGCACTGTCTCCCATTCCATCCACACGGCGTGAGTGTGTGTGTGTGTGTTGCTCACTGTTCCCTTTGCACTCTCTCCCATTCCATCCACAAAGCACGTGTGTGTGTGTGTGTGTGTGTGTGTTGCTCTCTGTTCCCTCTGCACTGTCTCCCATTCCATCCACACAGCACGGCAGCATCTGGGATTGTGCTGATGTGAGTGTGAAGTGTGTTGCTCTCCGACTGTGTCACAGGCTCACACATCAACAGCACCCCACCCTGCCCCGCCCCAAAAACACGCTCACACACTTCAGCAAACTGTGTTATTTATTCAGTGTCATGTATTGCATTTCACATTCTTGAAAAAAAAAAACAACACAAATTAGCCCAGGGAAGATGGCCGACTGCTACAGTACACCAGGCCCATGGGTGACCCACCCACAGCGACCTGCATGCAGACTGCAGACCACACCAGTTTGGGGACGGGTCTGTTACCGTGGCAGCAGCTTTGGGGGAATTCACTGTTACTCCCATATTTACAGCAACATAAAATAGCATAGCCATGACTTTACCTGATGGAAATCAGCAAAACTGACGTTATAATATAAAACGGATTTTGTGAGGGACATTTTTTTACAAACAGATATAACAGCCAGACTCATAGCGCAGAGTAGAGACTCTTCACAATCAGGTACTGTTCTTACATTCAGAATAATCATTTCTAAGTGCATCTTTGAACAAACTTTAACATGTATAAATACAAGCATCTTTATTTCTCTCGACAGTTTTTAAAAATACAACGCTCCGATCCAGTTGTATAAAAATCACAAAAGTGTCCTAGACTGGACAGTTATGGTCTCTGATTAACAAAATGGGATTTCTTTGCTTGTGTGTGTGTGTGTGTGTGTGTGTGTGTGTGTGTGTGTGTGTGTGTGTGTGTGTGTGTGTGTGTGTGTGTGTGTGTGTGTGTGTGTACAAGTGCAGTCAGGCTGATTTGATCTTCTCTGTGGGACTGAAATGGACCAAACGTCAAACTAATAATCTTAAATGGAGTTTAAGAGAGGAACTGGGGCACCTACACACACTGCCCAGAGTTGGTCTGGTGTGTGTGTGTGTGTGTGTGTGTGTAGGCACCAGAAGAGCGGGGGTGACAGACGCACAAGACACAGAAGCACCGGAGGACTGCCTGCCATGATCACAAGCGTTTTATTGGAGCTCACAGCTCCTCCATGCCGGGGCGCTGCACCTTGATCTCATGGATGTGGCTCCTCCTCCCATCCACTTCAGGGCTTCTACTGCAAACAAACAAACAAACAAACACACTCAAACAAACAAAGAACAGCTCATACCAACGAAGCTGAATGTTGGGTGTAAAGTGGCCCAATAAATACTGCAGGCGTATACAACAGGCGTATACAACATTCTGAAGGCTTTGTTTAGTCTGGATTGTGTGTGTGTGTGTGTGTGTGTGTGTGCGTGTGTGTGTGTGTGTGTTTGTGTGGGGCGTATACAACATTGTGAAGGCTTTGTTTAGTCTGGTTTGTGTATGTGTGTGTGTGTGTGTGTGTGTGTGGGTGTGTGTGTGTGTGTGTGTGTGTGTGTGTGTGTGTGTGTGTGTGTTTGTGTGCGGCGTATACAACATTGTGAAGGCTTTGTTTAGTCTGGTTTGTGTATGTGTCTGGTATGCGTGAAGCAGGGCTCTGATTGCTATACAAAACAATAGTTGCTAAGTGGAACTTTTCTCTCCCTCTCTACATTTATATGGATTTAGTATGTGTGTGAGTGTGTGTGTGTGGTGTGTGTGGCGTATGCTACATGTATCTGGTGCCACATGGTTGTTCCATGTCATGTGACCTGAGTTAGCGGTCACATGGCGGTGTTTAAGGGGTTGTGATTGGTTACCTGCCGTGGTCCGGGGCGGCGATGGCAGCTCGGTGAACCGTGCGGTTTCTTGGTTTGGACCCCTCGAGCTGAGCGAGGGGCGCCACCGGCTGGAACTTAGACACCTCCTTCTGCCACTCATTATCGAAATCCTGCGCCTCAGCTGTGGGGGTTAGAGTTCAAAGGGTAAAGGTCAGGATAGGTTTGGGCATCCCCATGCTGTTCTCCTGTTCTGTCTATGGCACTGACCGCTGGTTGATTTACACAACACCAGTCCCTATGGACATGGCCAGCCTTGATTTAGCGGTCAGGGTCAGAATGCTTAGGGTCAGCGGTTTAAAAATAGCAGATCAGTCATCCATCAACAAGCCCTCCTGCACTGACATGCCGAAGTACAAGCTTCTTTTGACAGACGCTTCAAATGAGACTAGTACTTGTTAGTTTAGATTAGTAATGTTTAATCCAAGGACATCAGTGTATTATTACATAATGTCTTCTTTACCCTGTCAGCTGTACATTAAGATTCCTTCCCCTGTCACACAGGTCTATATTAAGATTCCTTCCCCTGTCACACAGATGGGCATTACACATCTAAACAGGCTGCTGTACACAGACACACTCACACTCGTCCATGTTCTGGAAGTCCTGGCTGAACTCGCGCTCGCCCGTCTTGTGGTTGCGTTTCTTCTCCACGACGTGGCCGCGGTCCTGGATGTGGTGGCCCATGGACATCTTCTCCACGCCGCTCTCCGAGTCCTTCAGGGTGCGCTGGGTCTCACACACCTGAACAGCACATTTACACTACACTGGTTACCCTGACAACAAGAAGCTACATTTCTATGGTTGTATCATGAATATTTCATTGATTAGTTATTACTCATGTATTTATTAATCATATTATCATCGTAGTATCATTATTTTATAGGTATATGTTTTTTTTATTAATACAGCATTTCAACTATAATTCGAAATTCAGGACTGGACAATGATTATCAGAATAAATGGTTGAATAATTTTGGATATCCCTATCCCAGCAAATGGTCATCCTTCAAGGAAAGCTGCATCACCAATGAGATTCATGAGACCCGCACAATGTAAAGTATTAAATGACCAAACCAATGACTGGAACAAAACAAAACGATCCCTACGAAGGGCTGTGTTCCCAAAAAGCGCCATTAAACAACAACCAGCATTACATTCTAGACAGACTTTTGAACTCAGGTGGGTTGCTAAATGACACCTGTGGAAAACACAGCCTAGTGTTTGGCTATAGCTATAGCGCCCCCCTCCCACACAGGTGAGCACCTACCCCTTTAGGGGCACTATAGTGCACCCCCCACCCCCACCCTGGTGGTTACCTACCCCTCCAGGGGCGCTATAGTGCAACCCCCACCCCCCCACCCCAGTGAGCACTTACCCCTCCAGGGGCGCTATAGTGCAACCCCCACCCCCCCACCCCAGTGAGCACTTACCCCTCCAGGGGCGCTATAGTGCAACAACCCACCCCCCCACCCCAGTGAGCACTTACCCCTCCAGGGGCGCTATAGTGCAACCCCCACCCCCCCACCCCAGTGAGCACTTACCCCTCCAGGGGCGCTATAGTGCAACCCCCACCCCCCCACCCCAGTGAGCACTTACCCCTCCAGGAGCGCGACGTGTCTGGCTGTGGGCCTGGAACACCTTGGGGGGCTCGTTCCCCACTTTGGAGTAGGTGCTGACGGAGGAGGAGCTGAAGGAGTGTGTGTTCGAGTCCGTCGACAGGTTTTCCTAAATCACACACACACACACACACACACGTCACACACAAATACATAGTTCTGCTAAAATAAAGGAAAGTATAGGAATAAAGGAAAGGAGAGAAAATTCTAAAGGCATGTTAGTGAACAGCAGCAGGATTCTAAAGGCATGTTAGTGAACAGCAGCAGGATTCTAAAGACATGTTAGTGAACAGCAGCAGGATTCTAAAGGCATGTTAGTGAACAGCAGCAGGATTCTAAAGGCATGTTAGTGAACAGCAGCAGGATTCTAAAGGCATGTTAGTGAACAGCAGCAGGATTCTAAAGGCATGTTAGTGAACAGCAGCAGGATTCTAAAGGCATGTTAGTGAACATCAGCAGGATTCTAAAGGCATGTTAGTGAACAGGATTCTAAAGGCATGTTAGTGAACAGGATTCTAAAGGCATGTTAGTGAACATCAGCAGGATTCTAAAGGCATGTTAGTGAACAGCAGCAGGATTCTAAAGGCATGTTAGTGAACAGCAGCAGGATTCTGAAGGCATGTTAGTGAACAGGATTCTAAAAGCATGTTAGTGAACAGCAGCAGGATTCTAAAGGCATGTTAGTGAACAGCAGCAGGATTCTAAAGGCATGTTAGTGAACAGCAGCATGATTCTAAAGGCATGTTAGTGAACAGCAGCAGGATTCTAAAGGCATGTTAGTGAACAGGATTCTAAAGGCATGTTAGTGAACAGCAGCAGGATTCTAAAGGCATGTTAGTGAACAGCAGCAGGATTCTAAAGGCATGTTAGTGAACAGCAGCAGGATTCTAAAGGCATGTTAGTGAACAGCAGCAGGATTCTAAAGGCATGTTAGTGAACAGCAGCAGGATTCTAAAGGCATGTTAGTGAACAGCAGCAGGATTCTAAAGGCATGTTAGTGAACAGCAGCAGGATTCTAAAGGCATGTTAGTGAACAGGATTCTAAAGGCATGTTAGTGAACAGCAGCAGGATTCTAAAGGCATGTTAGTGAACAGGATTCTAAAGGCATGTTAGTGAACAGCAGCAGGATTCTAAAGGCATGTTAGTGAACAGCAGCAGGATTCTAAAGGCATGTTAGTGAACAGCAGCATGATTCTAAAGGCATGTTAGTGAACAGGATTCTAAAGGCATGTTAGTGAACAGCAGCAGGATTCTAAAGGCATGTTAGTGAACAGGATTCTAAAGGCATGTTAGTGAACAGCAGCAGGATTCTAAAGGCATGTTAGTGAACAGCAGCAGGATTCTAAAGGCATGTTAGTGAACAGGATTCTAAAAGCATGTTAGTGAACATCAGCAGGATTCTAAAGGCATGTTATACAGCAGTAGGATTCTAAAGGCACGTTAGTGAACAGCAGCATGATTCTAAAGGCATGTTAGTGAACAGCAGCAGGATTCTAAAGGCATGTTAGTGAACAGGATTCTAAAGGCATGTTAGTGAACAGCAGCAGGATTCTAAAGGCATGTTAGTGAACAGCAGCAGGATTCTAAAGGCATGTTAGTGAACAGCAGCAGGATTCTAAAGGCATGTTAGTGAACAGGATTCTAAAGGCATGTTAGTGAACATCAGCAGGATTCTAAAGGCATGTTAGTGAACAGCAGCAGGATTCTAAAGGCATGTTAGTGAACAGGATTCTAAAAGCATGTTAGTGAACAGCAGCAGGATTCTAAAGGCATGTTAGTGAACAGCAGCAGGATTCTAAAGGCATGTTAGTGAACAGCAGCATGATTCTAAAGGCATGTTAGTGAACAGCAGCAGGATTCTAAAGGCATGTTAGTGAACAGGATTCTAAAGGCATGTTAGTGAACAGCAGCAGGATTCTAAAGGCATGTTAGTGAACAGCAGCAGGATTCTAAAGGCATGTTAGTGAACAGGATTCTAAAAGCATGTTAGTGAACAGCAGCAGGATTCTAAAGGCATGTTAGTGAACAGCAGCAGGATTCTAAAGGCATGTTAGTGAACAGCAGCAGGATTCTAAAGGCATGTTAGTGAACAGCAGCATGATTCTAAAGGCATGTTAGTGAACAGCAGCAGGATTCTAAAGGCATGTTAGTGAACAGGATTCTAAAGGCATGTTAGTGAACAGCAGCAGGATTCTAAAGGCATGTTAGTGAACAGCAGCAGGATTCTAAAGGCATGTTAGTGAACAGGATTCTAAAGGCATGTTAGTGAACAGCAGCATGATTCTAAAGGCATGTTAGTGAACAGCAGCAGGATTCTAAAGGCATGTTAGTGAACAGGATTCTAAAAGCATGTTAGTGAACAGCAGCAGGATTCTAAAGGCATGTTAGTGAACAGGATTCTAAAAGCATGTTAGTGAACAGCAGCAGGATTCTAAAGGCATGTTAGTGAACAGGATTCTAAAAGCATGTTAGTGAACAGCAGCAGGATTCTAAAGGCATGTTAGTGAACAGCAGCAGGATTCTAAAGGCATGTTAGTGAACAGCAGCATGATTCTAAAGGCATGTTAGTGAACAGGATTCTAAAGGCATGTTAGTGAACAGCAGCAGGATTCTAAAGGCATGTTAGTGAACAGGATTCTAAAGGCATGTTAGTGAACAGCAGCAGGATTCTAAAGGCATGTTAGTGAACAGCAGCAGGATTCTAAAGGCATGTTAGTGAACAGCAGCAGGATTCTAAAGGCATGTTAGTGAACAGCAGCAGGATTCTAAAGGCATGTTAGTGAACAGCAGCAGGATTCTAAAGGCATGTTAGTAAACAGCAGCAGGATTCTAAAGGCATGTTAGTGAACAGCAGCAGGATTCTAAAGGCATGTTAGTGAACAGCAGCAGGATTCTAAAGGCATGTTAGTGAACAGGATTCTAAAGGCATGTTAGTGAACAGCAGCAGGATTCTAAAGGCATGTTAGTGAACAGCAGCAGGATTCTGAAGGCATGTTAGTGAACAGGATTCTAAAGGCATGTTAGTGAACAGCAGCAGGATTCTAAAGGCATGTTAGTGAACAGGATTCTAAAGGCATGTTAGTGAACAGGATTCTAAAGGCATGTTAGTGAACAGCAGCAGGATTCTAAAGGCATGTTAGTGAACAGGATTCTAAAGGCATGTTAGTGAACAGGATTCTAAAGGCATGTTAGTGAACAGCAGCAGGATTCTAAAGGCATGTTAGTGAACAGGATTCTAAAGGCATGTTAGTGAACAGCAGCAGGATTCTAAAGGCATGTTAGTGAACAGCAGCAGGATTCTAAAGGCATGTTAGTGAACAGCAGCAGGATTCTAAAGGCATGTTAGTGAACAACAGCAGGATTCTAAAGGCATGTTAGTGAACAGCAGCAGGATTCTAAAGGCATGTTAGTGAACAGCAGCAGGATTCTAAAGGCATGTTAGTGAACAGCAGCAGGATTCTAAAGGCATGTTAGTGAACAGCAGCAGGATTCTGAAGGCATGTTAGTGAACAGGATTCTAAAGGCATGTTAGTGAACAGCAGCAGGATTCTAAAGGCATGTTAGTGAACAGGATTCTAAAGGCATGTTAGTGAACAGGATTCTAAAGGCATGTTAGTGAACAGGATTCTAAAGGCATGTTAGTGAACAGCAGCAGGATTCTAAAGGCATGTTAGTGAACAGGATTCTAAAGGCATGTTAGTGAACAGCAGCAGGATTCTAAAGGCATGTTAGTGAACAGCAGCAGGATTCTAAAGGCATGTTAGTGAACAGGATTCTAAAGGCATGTTAGTGAACAGCAGCAGGATTCTAAAGGCATGTTAGTGAACAGGATTCTAAAGGCA
The DNA here is from genome assembly GCF_963457725.1 of Sprattus sprattus. Classification (NCBI taxonomy): domain Eukaryota; kingdom Metazoa; phylum Chordata; class Actinopteri; order Clupeiformes; family Clupeidae; genus Sprattus; species Sprattus sprattus. The sequence continues at coordinate 3,076,331 of NC_137928.1, forward strand.
TGTTAGTGAACAGCAGCATGATTCTAAAGGCATGTTAGTGAACAGGATTCTAAAGGCATGTTAGTGAACAGCAGCAGGATTCTAAAGGCATGTTAGTGAACAGCAGCAGGATTCTAAAGGCATGTTAGTGAACAGCAGCATGATTCTAAAGGCATGTTAGTGAACAGGATTCTAAAGGCATGTTAGTGAACAGCAGCATGATTCTAAAGGCATGTTAGTGAACAGCAGCAGGATTCTAAAGGCATGTAAGTGAACAGCAGCAGGATTCTAAAGGCATGTTAGTGAACAGGATTCTAAAGGCATGTTAGTGAACAGCAGCAGGATTCTAAAGGCATGTTAGTGAACAGCAGCAGGATTCTAAAGGCATGTTAGTGAACAGGATTCTAAAGGCATGTTAGTGAACAGCAGCATGATTCTAAAGGCATGTTAGTGAACAGCAGCAGGATTCTAAAGGCATGTTAGTGAACAGGATTCTAAAGGCATGTTAGTGAACAGGATTCTAAAGGCATGTTAGTGAACAGGATTCTAAAGGCATGTTAGTGAACAGCAGCAGGATTCTAAAGGCATGTTAGTGAACAGGATTCTAAAGGCATGTTAGTGAACAGCAGCAGGATTCTAAAGGCATGTTAGTGAACAGCAGCAGGATTCTAAAGGCATGTTAGTGAACAGGATTCTAAAGGCATGTTAGTGAACAGCAGCAGGATTCTAAAGGCATGTTAGTGAACAGGATTCTAAAGGCATGTTAGTGAACAGCAGCATGATTCTAAAGGCATGTTAGTGAACAGGATTCTAAAGGCATGTTAGTGAACAGCAGCAGGATTCTAAAGGCATGTTAGTGAACAGCAGCAGGATTCTAAAGGCATGTTAGTGAACAGCAGCATGATTCTAAAGGCATGTTAGTGAACAGGATTCTAAAGGCATGTTAGTGAACAGCAGCATGATTCTAAAGGCATGTTAGTGAACAGCAGCAGGATTCTAAAGGCATGTTAGTGAACAGGATTCTGAAGGCATGTTAGTGAACAGCAGCAGGATTCTAAAGGCATGTTATACAGCAGCAGGATTCTAAAGGCATGTTAGTGAAC
>NC_137928.1:3092412-3094912 GCF_963457725.1 Sprattus sprattus
GTGTGTGTGTGTGTGTGTGTGTGTGTGTGTCTCATTACAGTACTGTAAACTCAGATGAATGTCAACCCTGTCTGGGATCTGACACAGTTCAGCCAGTCCAGCTCCCCTAGTGTGGATTGGGCTTCTAGACTTCACTCAGTCCTAATCAGGACAACGGTCTGCTCCACACTATTCCTGTGTGTGTGTGTGTGTGTGTGTGTGTGTGTCTCATTGGACTCCTGGACTTCTCTCATTCCTGATCAGGACAACAGTCTATTCCACCCATCCATGATCTACAACACCTAACCATGATTAAATGCAACTGGAGTGGGAATTATTCATCACCAAAAACAACAAAGAATTGCTGACAGATCATAAGAACACAGGGTATCATTGTGTGGACCACATCGACTGTGAGGACACTAAGCACGTATAATAGTGATGAAATACAGTGTGTGTGTGTGTGTGGTGTGTGGTGTGTGTGTGTGTGTGTGTGTGTGTGTGTGTGTGTGTGTATGTGTGTGTGTGTGTGTGTGTGTGTGTGTCTGTGTGTGGTGGTGTGTGTGTGTGTGTATGTGTGTGTGTGTGTGTGTGTGTGTGTGTGTGTGTTGTCTGTGGTGTGTGTGTGTGTGTGTGTGTGTGTGTGTGTCTGTGTGTGGTGGTGTGTGTGTGTGTATGTGTGTGTGTGTGTGTGTGTGTGTGTGCGTGAGTGTGATTGTGTGTGTGTGTGTGTGTGAGTGTGTGTGTTTGTATGTGTGTGTGTGTGTGTGTGTGCGTGCGTGAGTGAGTGTGAGTGTGAGTGTGAGTGTGTGTGCGTGTGTGCGTGAGTGTGATTGTGTGTGTGTGTGTGTGTGTGTGCCCAGTGAACACATGTAGAATAGGTGAATGAATCAGAGTGAGAGGTGAGAGGTCAGAGTGAGTGTCGAAGGCTGAGGGTAACTGACCCTGTGGTTCTCCTGCAGGGCCGTGTTGGACTGCGGCTGGGCCCGGTTGGTCCGGTTGGTGCCGTCGGTCAGGCTGGGCATGAGGCCGTGGCCGAACGGGTCGGAGAAGCTGCGCATCATCTGCCGCACGCGCTCATTGTGCGCCTGGAAGGGATCGCTGCGGAGGAGAAGGACAGACGCAGAAGAGCTTAATGAGAGGAGGGTTAACATGGGGGTGTGTGTGTGTGTGAGATAGAAAGGTTAACACAGGAGTGTGTGTGTGTGTGAGAGAGAAAGGTTAACACAGGAGTGTGTGTGTGTGTGAGAGAGAAAGGTTAACACAGGAGTGTGTGTGTGTGTGAGAGAAAAGCGTTAACACAGAGGGGTGTATGAGAAAAGGGTTATTGCAGTGTGTGTGTGAGTGTATGAGAAAAGGGTTATTGCAGTGTGTGTGTGTGTGTGTGTGTGTATGAGAGAAGGGTTAATGCAGGGTCTGTGTGTGTGTGTGTGTGTGTATGAGAGAAGGGTTAACAGCTACACAGGAGGAGGTCAGCTTACCTGGCTGAGCTACAGAGGTGAGAGAAATAAAAAAAGGGGGACAGAGAAAGCGAATGGTCTGAGCATGAGAATTATTTCTTAAGAGCAAAATAAACATCTCTAAAAGCATACCCAAAGAAAAACAGACACATATCTAAAAGCATACCAAGAGGAGAGCAGAGACCTATCTAAAAGCATACCAAGAGGAGAACAGACGTATCTAAAAGCTGACCAGAAAAGGACAGAAAAGGAAACTGGTTTTGTCTAGAACTGGACTGGTTCAGATCAAGTCCAGAACTATCCCAGTCGGCTAGGGCTACTGTTAGGAAATGGCCAATCTATTTCACTGTGTCATAATGTTTACATTAACTCGACAGTTAGTCCGTAAGTACATATAAAGGTTTCCCGTATGCTTCTCTCATAATTAGGATGAAGCTAGCGAGTCAAGTTGTATCACCGGTACCGATCCTGCAGTCGCCACGCGCTCATAATCAAATCACTACGGAAAGAGCGCGCGGGGCGTAAAAGTAGCACTTGACACGCACATGCGGAATCTGTCAATTATCGGCGCGCGCTTAAAATGAACCCTAAATACTCACCGTGAAAAGATTTATAACAAAGGAACGAGCTTTACCGCTAGATATGGTCCTGTTACCACTATGATTATTAGAGACGGCAACATGTTGAAAGCAACATCCTGTTACACCTCCCCGGAGTCTATAATTTGGGACAAGTCACATACAAGTTCAATATATCGTAAGAGGCTTATTAGTGCGATATTGTTATAATTAGGGCTATAAATGAGTATTGAATAGGATGGTTGCCACAGACCGACCCATTATATGAGGTCTTTCAATAGGCCTATAGCTGGAAGTGGGGTTGACTCAAGTAGGTTACAGAAGGAAAAAACAGAAGGTATTTGTCCTTTTCTGCTAGTTATAACAGGTTAGACTAATAACAACTAATTACACATAATTAATTGATTTTGTTTGTGACAAAGACGATCGACACGAAAATGAGTAGACTACGTTTTTCAACAAACATCAAAAGTTTACACTTGG
>NC_137928.1:3099912-3102412 GCF_963457725.1 Sprattus sprattus
TGTGTGTGTGTGTGTGTGTGTGTGTGTGTGTGTGTAACTAACACCCTGTTCTTGGGTAGATGTGTGTGTGTGTGTGTGTGTGTGTGTGTGTGTGTGTGTGTGTGTGTGTAACTAACACCCTGTTCTTGGGTAGATGTGTGTGTGTGTGTGTGTGTAACTAACACACTGTTCTTGGGTAGATGTGTGTGTGTGTGTGTGTGTGTGTGTGTGTGTGTGTGTGTAACTAACAACCTGTTCTTGGGTAGATGTGTGTGTGTGTGTAACGCCCTGTTCTTGGGTAGATGTGTGTGTGTGTGTAACGCCCTGTTAATGGGTAGATGTGTGTGTGTGTGTAACGCCCTGTTCTTGGGTAGATGTGTGTGTGTGTGTGTAACGCCCTGTTCTTGGGTAGATGTGTGTATGTGTGTAACGCCCTGTTCTTGGGTAGATGTGTGTGTGTGTGTAACGCCCTGTTCTTGGGTAGATGTGTGTGTGTGTGTAACGCCCTGTTCTTGGGTAGATGTGTGTAACACCCTGTTCTTGGCTAGATGTGTGTGTGTGTGTGTAACGCCCTGTTCTTGGGTAGATGTGTGTATGTGTGTAACGCCCTGTTCTTGGGTAGATGTGTGTGTGTGTGTAACGCCCTGTTCTTGGGTAGATGTGTGTAACACCCTGTTCTTGGCTAGATGTGTGTGTGTGTGTGTAACACCATGTTCTTGGGTAGATGTGTGTGTGTGTGTAATGGACTGTTCTTGGGTAGATGTGTGTGTGTGTAACGGACTGTTCTTGGGTAGATGTGTGTGTGTGTTACGGCTCTGAGAGCATCACTGAGTGTGTGTGCTGATGTGGAGGAAGCGTGTCAACTCACACGACATATAAAGGCACACTGGGAGTCTGCATGTAGGCGCCCCAACACCAGTGATGTGAGCATGCAGGCAGAGCCCACACTGAGAATTACACCCCGGGATCATTAATCTCCCCTCACTCAGACTCGACAACCAGCCTGTGTGTGTGTGTGTGTGTGTGTGTGTGTGTGTGTGTGTGTGTGTGTGTGTGTGTGTGTGTGTGTGTGTGTTATTCCTCCCTCACTCAGCCTTGACAGCCAGAAGACACCACACCACACTAGTCTGGGATTCAATCTAAGCAATGAGGAAATTGATATTCTCCATCATCCTCTGCATATGCGTGCTTGTGTGTGTGTGTTTGTGTATGCATGTATGTACATGCATGTGGGCTGTCTGTGCATGTACGAGTGCGTGTGTGTTTTATGTGTGTGTGTGTGTGTGTGTGTGTGTGTGTAATGTGTGTGTGTAATGTGTGTGTGTGTGTGTGTGTGTGTGTGTGTGCGTGCGTGCGCGCGTGTGTGTGTGTGTACCCATTTGCATATCTTATGTAGTCTCAGGTTTTTTGTGTTCCACTCAGAGTTGTCAGGGGGCCAAATCAAGTCAAAGTGCCATCGCTGCACTCCATAGAGGTTCAATATGATGATGATGATGATGATGATGATGATTATGATGGCCATGATGGACTGAGTTTAGTAATGCTCTGTGGTACTGCCGTGTCGCCTGGGTGTAAGAACACTCGCAAAGCGACACAACCCATACACACACACAGGCACATACACACACACACACACACACACACACACACACTACCCTAACGAGGTTGAAATGACAGTAGTGTAGATACAGGAGCGTGAGAGGCGTCTAAGTGACAGTGGATCATCACTCGTGATTGGAGGCTCCCCGCCTGGGGCATATTGCCTGCATAGATCAGCCTGTCAGCAGGCCTCACACATCACTGCTAACAGAGCTCTCTCTGGAGGAACACACACATTACACACATTACACACATTACACACAACTACACCCAATAACAATGGGACACACGACTACACCCAATAACACTGGGACATACGACTACACCCAATAACACTGGGACACACATTACACACATTACACCCAATAACACTGGGACACACATTACACACATTACACACATTACACACAACTACACCCAATAACACTGGGACACACAACTACACCCAATAACACTGGGACACACAACTACACCCAATAACACTGGGACACACACTACACCCAATAACACTGGGACACACAACTACACCCAATAACACTGGGACACACACTACACCCAATAACACTGGGACACACAACTACACCCAATAACACTGGGACACACACTACACCCAATAACACTGGGACACACATTACACACATTACACACAACTACACCCAATAACACTGGGACACACACTACACCCAATAACACTGGGACACACAACTACACCCAATAACACTGGGACACACAGCTACACCCAATAACACTGGGACACACAGCTACACCCAATAACACTGGGACACACAACTACACCAAATAACAATTGGACACACAACTACACCCAATAACAGTGTTACACACGACTACACCCAATAACAATGGGACACACGACTACACCCAATAACACTGGGACACACGACTACACCCAATAACACTGGGA
>NC_137928.1:3137521-3140021 GCF_963457725.1 Sprattus sprattus
CCAAGTACTGGACTCTTCTGAACACTGCATCAAGTACCGGCCTCTTCTGAACACTGCACTGGACTCTTCTGAACACTGCACTGGACTCTTCTGAACACTGCACCAAGTACTGGACTCTTCTGAACACTGCATCAAGCACTCGGCTCTTCTGAACACTGGGCTGTTCTGAACACTGAACACTGCACTGGGCTCTTCTGAACACTGCACCAAGTACTGGGCTCTTCTGAACACTGCACCAAGCACTGGGCTCTTCTGAATCATGAGGAAGGACTAAATCACATATTTGCACACAGACCAGACCCCCCCCCCCCCCCCCCCCCCCAAACAGGAGATGCTATTAGTACTTTGAGAAGTTTGTTGGAGGTGTGCTTGACACACATTGATATGGATGCTGGCACACACACACACACAAACACACACACAGACACAGACACAGACACAGACACAGACACACACACACACACACACACAGACACACACACACACACACACACACACACACACACACACACACACACACACACACACCTGCTCATGGGTGTTTCCTGAGGGCCTAGTGTGTAATTTAAGGAACTCCAGCCAGCCTCAGAAGGAGGTTAAACCATCACCACCGCATGCTGGCAACTCTAAAGAGACGTTTAACTGTCAGCTCGCACCCAATACATCCGAAATAGCTTATTGACATAAACAGGATGAGAGGAGGAGGAGGAGGAGGAGGAGGAGGAAGGGCAGACGCAGCGGCTGTGAGCCTCTGTGAGGCGGGTTCTGATTCTCCTGCGTGGCCTTCATCAAAGAGGCTAAGAGGCCTCTCAAGCTGCCGTGGTGAGTACTCACACACACACACACTCACACACTCATACATACCGAGTACTCATGTTTAACGACCAGCGCGAGGGCTGCATATTGATCCTCCTTCACACAGCGCACAGCAGCGTGGCCTGAGATCAGTCCACACACACTCACTCTCACACACACTCACACACACTCACACACACACACACACACACATACACACTCACACACTCACTCATACATACAGAGAGGTTTTAAAATAGCGCATTCATTGTAGCACTCAAAAAAAATCAAAACTCTGCTTCGATCTGGACCCAAGATACCAGATAAAAATACATTTCTGAGAGATATTGCTTCACACCAAACACCAGCACACACACACACACGCAGGCATACACACGCTGGGACACACACTCACACACTGCTCTTAACCCACCCATACACACTCACACGGCTCTTAACCTACCCCACCCACTGCGGGGCAGACATAGAGACAATACTCTCAACAGGAGGGGAACTATTTCTGCCCCAAACACTCTCTCTTTCCCCCTCTTTCTCTCACTCACCCACACACACACACACACACATGTAAGAGAAAGTGTGTGTGCATGAGCGAGCGAGAGAAAGAGAGAGGGGGGGGGGGGGGGAGAAGAGGGTCTGGCCTTCCAGCTCTACCCAGGAGGGATGTTTCTTTTTAGAAGCGGAGGAGAGAAGAAAGGGATGCGGGAGAGAGAGAGAGAGAGAGAGAAAACAAAATAGGGGAAAAAGAGAGAGAGAGAGAGAGAGGGAGAGAGAGCAGAGAGGGGACAGAGAGAGAGAGAGAGAGAGAGAGAGAAAGAGACAGAGAGAGAGAGAGAATAAGAGGGAGAGAGAGAGAGAGTGAGTGAGAGAGAGAGAGAGGGTGAGAGAGAGAGAGAGAGTGAGTGAGTGAGTGAGAGAGAAAGAGAGAGAGGGTGAGAGAGAGAGAAGGAGAGAGAGAGAGGGGACAGAGAGAGAGAGGAGTGAGAGAGAGTGAGAGAGAGAGAGAGAGAGAGAGAGAGAGAGAGAGGGAGAGAAAGAGAGAGAGAGAGTCAATTGATTCCAAACGGGCTGGATTACAGCGTGAACCCTGCTTAAGATGCCCACTTGACTGGAGAGAGCACAAGCCTGGAGCCAAACACTTTCTTCAGTCTGGAGGATCTCCACTGAGAGAGGGCAGAGGAACAGAGGAATAGAGAGAGATGTTCGGAGAGATGGAGAAAGATGTTCAAAGAGTGGAATAGAGAGAGATGTTCAAAGAGAGAGGGAAGATTTCATAGAAGGGGGTGGATGACGGGGCCTAAAACCCACACATCCCTGCCAGCTAAGACTTATGATGATGACGAGTAGTGTGTGTGTGTGTGTGTGTGTGTGTGTGTGTGTGTGTGTGTGTGTGTGTGTGGGGTGGGGGGGTGCGACATAATGGTGCCACATTAACAAGGAATCACACCAACAAAAGGCAAAAAGCAACAATGGAGTAAAAGCCATTAGGTGTGAAACGCCTGGAACCAACCATCCTGTTCCGTGTCAGTTAGACACGCCCATAGAAGGAGCGGCCTGTGTGCTGGAACCAACCATCCTGTTCCGTGTCTGTTAGACACGCCCATAGAAGGAGCGGCCTGTGTGCTGGAACCAACCATCCTGTTCCGTGTCAGTTAGACACGCCCATAGAAGGAGCGGCCTGTGTGCT
>NC_137928.1:3161902-3166902 GCF_963457725.1 Sprattus sprattus
TGTGAACTCATGGGTGTGTGTGTGTGTGTGTGTTACCTGAGATAGATACCTGTCATGTGAACTCAGGGTGTGTGTGTGTGTGTGTGTGACCTGAGATAGATCCTGTCATGTGAACTCATGGGTGTGTGTGTGTGTTTGTGTGTGACCTGAGGAAGAGATACCTGTCATGTGAACTCATGGGTGTGTGTGTGTGTGTGTGTGTGTGACCTGAGGAAGAGATACCTGTCATGTGAACTCATGGGTGGTGTGTGTGTGTGTGACCTGAGAGAGTACTGTGTGTGTGTTGACCTGAGGAAGAGATACCTGTCATGTGAACTCATGGGTGTGTGTGTGTGTGTGTGTGTGACCTGAGGAAGAATACCTGTCATGGTGAACTCATGGGTGTGTGTGTGGTGTGTGTGTGTGTGACCTGAGGAAGAGATACCTGTCATGTGAACTCATGGGTGTGTGTGTGTGGGTGTGTGTGACCTGAGGAAGAGATACCTGTCATGTGAACTCATGGGTGTGTGTGTGTGTGTGTGACCTGAGGAAGAGATACCTGTCATGTGAACTCAAGGGTGTGTGTGTGTGTGTGTGTGACCTGAGGAAGAGATACCTGTCATGTGAACTCATGGTGGTGTGTGTGTGTGTGTGACCTGAGGAAGAGATACCTGTCATGTGAACTCATGGGTGTGTGTGTGTGTGTGTGTGACCTGAGAAGAGATACCTGTCATGTGAACTCATGGGTGTGTGTGTGTGTGTGTGTGACCTGAGGAAGAGATACCTGTCATGTGAACTCATGGGTGTGTGTGTGTGTGTGTGACCTGAGGAAGAGATACCTGTCATGTGAACTCATTGGTGTGTGTGTGTGTGTGTGTGACCTGAGGAAGAGATACCTGTCATGTGAACTCAGTGGGTGTGTGTGTGTGTGTGTGTGACCTGAGGAAGAGATACCTGGTCATGTGAACTCATGGGTGTGTGTGTGTGTGTGTGTGTGACCTGAGGAAGAGATACCTGTCATGTGAACTCATGGGGTGTGTGTGTGTGTGTGACCTGAGGAAGAGATACCTGTCATGTGAACTCATGGGTGTGTGTGTGTGTGTGTGACCTGAGGAAGAGATACCTGTCATGTGAACTCATGGGTGTGTGTGTGTGTGGTGTGTGACCTGAGGAAGAGATACCTGTCATGTGAACTCATGGGTGTGTGTGTGTGTGTGTGTGACCTGAGGAAGAGATACCTGTCATGTGAACTCATGGGTGTGTGTTGTGTGTGTGTGACCTGAGGAAGAGATACCTGTCATGTGAACTCATGGGTGTGTGTGTGTGTGTGTGTGACCTGAGGAAGAGATACCTGTCATGTGAACTCATGGGTGTGTGTGTGTGTGTGTGACCTGAGGGAAGAGATACCTGTCATGTGAACTCATGGGTGTGTGTGTGTGTGTGTGTGACCTGAGGAAGAGATACCTGTCATGTGAACTCATGGGTGTGTGTGTGTGTGTGTGGTGTTGTGACCTGAGAAGAGATACCTGTCATGTGAACTCATGGGTGTGTGTGTGTGTGTGTGTGTGACCTGAGGAAGAGATACCTGTCATGTGAACTCATGGGTGTGTGTGTGTGTGTGTGTGACCTGAGGAAGAGATACCTGTCATGTGAACTCATGGGTGTGTGTGTGTGTGTGTGTGTGACCTGAGGAAGAGATACCTGTCATGTGAACTCATGGTGTGTGTGTGTGTGTGTGTGTTGTGTGTGTGTGACCTGAGGAAGAGATACCTGTCATGTGAACTCATGGGTGTGTGTGTGTGTGTGTGTGTGACCTGAGGAAGAGATACCTGTCATGTGAACTCATGGGTGTGTGTGTGTGTGTGTGTGTGTGACCTGAGGAAGAGATACCTGTCATGTGAACTCATGGGTGTGTGTGTGTGTGTGACCTGAGGAAGAGATACCTGTCATGTGAACTCATGGGTGTGTGTGTGTGTGTGTGACCTGAGGAAGAGATACCTGTCATGTGAACTCATGGGTGTGTGTGTGTGTGTGTGTGACCTGAGGAAGAGATACCTGTCATGTGAACTCATGTGTGTGTGTGTGTGTGTGTGACCTGAGGAAGAGATACCTGTCATGTGAACTCATGAGTGTGTGTGTGTGTGTGTGTGTGACCTGAGGAAGAGATACCTGTCATGTGAACTCATGGGTGTGTGTGTGTGTGTGTGTGTGTGACCTGAGGAAGAGATACCTGTCATGTGAACTCATGGGTGTGTGTGTGTGTGTGTGACCTGAGGAAGAGATACCTGTCATGTGAACTCATGGGTGTGTGTGTGTGTGTGTGTGTGACCTGAGGAAGAGATACCTGTCATGTGAACTCATGGGTGTGTGTGTGTGTGTGTGTGTGACCTGAGGAAGAGATACCTGTCATGTGAACTCATGGGTGTGTGTGTGTGTGTGTGTGTGACCTGAGGAAGAGATACCTGTCATGTGAACTCATGGTGTGTGTGTGTGTGTGTGTGTGTGTGACCTGAGGAAGAGATACCTGTCATGTGAACTCATGGGTGTGTGTGTGTGTGTGTGTGTGACCTGAGGAAGAGATACCTGTCATGTGAACTCATGGGTGTGTGTGTGTGTGTGTGACCTGAGGAAGAGATACCTGTCATGTGAACTCATGGGTGTGTGTGTGTGTGTGTGACCTGAGGAAGAGATACCTGTCATGTGAACTCATGGGTGTGTGTGTGTGTGTGTGACCTGAGGAAGAGATACCTGTCATGTGAACTCAAGGGTGTGTGTGTGTGTGTGTGTGACCTGATGAAGAGATACCTGTCATGTGAACTCATGGGTGTGTGTGTGTGTGTGTGACCTGAGGAAGAGATACCTGTCATGTGAACTCATGGGTGTGTGTTGTGTGTGTGTGTGTGACCTGAGGAAGAGATACCTGTCATGTGAACTCATGGGTGTGTGTGTGTGTGTGTGTGACCTGAGGAAGAGATACCTGTCATGTGAACTCATGGGTGTGTGTGTGTGTGTGTGACCTGAGGAAGAGATACCTGTCATGTGAACTCATGGGTGTGTGTGTGTGTGTGTGACCTGAGGAAGAGATACCTGTCATGTGAACTCAAGGGTGTGTGTGTGTGTGTGTGTGACCTGATGAAGAGATACCTGTCATGTGAACTCATGGGTGTGTGTGTTGTGTGTGTGTGACCTGAGGAAGAGATACCTGTCATGTGAACTCATGGGTGTGTGTGTGTGTGTGTGTGACCTGATGAAGAGATACCTGTCATGTGAACTCATGGGTGTGTGTGTGTGTGTGTGACCTGAGGAAGAGATACCTGTCATGTGAACTCATGGGTGTGTGTGTGTGTGTGTGTGACCTGATGAAGAGATACCTGTCATGTGAACTCATGGGTGTGTGTGTGTGTGTGTGACCTGAGGAAGAGATACCTGTCATGTGAACTCATGGGTGTGTGTGTGTGTGTGTGACCTGAGGAAGAGATACCTGTCATGTGAACTCATGTGTGTGTGTGTGTGTGTGTGTGACCTGAGGAAGAGATACCTGTCATGTGAACTCATGGGTGTGTGTGTGTGTGTGTGACCTGAGGAAGAGATACCTGTCATGTGAACTCATGGGTGTGTGTGTGTGTGTGTGACCTGAGGAAGAGATACCTGTCATGTGAACTCATGTGTGTGTGTGTGTGTGTGTGACCTGAGGAAGAGATACCTGTCATGTGAACTCATGGGTGTGTGTGTGTGTGTGTGTGTGACCTGAGGAAGAGATACCTGTCATGTGAACTCATGGGTGTGTGTGTGTGTGTGTGTGTGACCTGAGGAAGAGATACCTGTCATGTGAACTCATGGGTGTGTGTGTGTGTGTGTGACCTGAGGAAGAGATACCTGTCATGTGAACTCATGGGTGTGTGTGTGTGTGTGTGTGTGACCTGAGGAAGAGATACCTGTCATGTGAACTCATGGGTGTGTGTGTGTGTGTGTGTGTGACCTGAGGAAGAGATACCTGTCATGTGAACTCATGGGTGTGTGTGTGTGTGTGTGTGTGTGACCTGAGGAAGAGATACCTGTCATGTGAACTCATGGGTGTGTGTGTGTGTGTGTGTGTGTGTGTGTGTGTGACCTGAGGAAGAGATACCTGTCATGTGAACTCATGGGTGTGTGTGTGTGTGTGTGTGTGACCTGAGGAAGAGATACCTGTCATGTGAACTCATGGGTGTGTGTGTGTGTGTGTGTGTGTGACCTGAGGAAGAGATACCTGTCATGTGAACTCATGGGTGTGTGTGTGTGTGTGTGACCTGAGGAAGAGATACCTGTCATGTGAACTCATGGGTGTGTGTGTGTGTGTGTGACCTGAGGAAGAGATACCTGTCATGTGAACTCATGGGTGTGTGTGTGTGTGTGTGACCTGAGGAAGAGATACCTGTCATGTGAACTCATGGGTGTGTGTGTGTGTGTGTGACCTGAGGAAGAGATACCTGTCATGTGAACTCATGGGTGTGTGTGTGTGTGTGTGTGACCTGAGGAAGAGATACCTGTCATGTGAACTCATGGGTGTGTGTGTGTGGTTGTAACCTGAGGAAGAGATACCTCTCATGTGAACTCATGGGTGTGTGTGTGTGTGTGTAACCTGAGGAAGAGATACCTGTCATGTGAACTCATGGGTGTGTGTGTGTGTGTGTAACCTGAGGAGGAGATACCTGTCATGTGAACTCATGGGTGTGTGTGTGTGTGTGTGACCTGAGGAAGAGATACCTGTCATGTGAACTCATGGGTGTGTGTGTGTGTGACCTGAGGAAGAGATACCTGTTATGTGAACTCATGGGTGTGTGTGTGTGTGTGTGACCTGAGGAAGAGATACCTGTCATGTGAACTCATGGGTGTGTGTGTATGTGTGTGACCTGAGGAAGAGATACCTGTCATGTGAACTCATGGGTGTGTGTGTGTGTGTGTGTGACCTGAGGAAGAGATACCTGTCATGTGAACTCATGGGTGTGTGTGTGTGTGACCTGAGGAAGAGATACCTGTCATGT
>NC_137928.1:3181902-3184454 GCF_963457725.1 Sprattus sprattus
ACAGATAGTCTCACTAACACAGCTAGTCTCACTAACACAGCTAGTCTCACTAACACAGCTAGTCTCACTAACACAGATAGTCTCACTAACACAGATAGTCTCACTAACACAGATAGTCTCACTAACACAGATAGTCTCACTAACACACATAGTCTCACTAGCACAGCTAGTCTCACTAACACAGCTAGTCTCACTAACACAGATAGTCTCACTAACACAGATAGTCTCACTAACACAGATAGTCTCACTAACACAGATAGTCTCACTAACACAGATAGTCTCACTAACACAGCTAGTCTCACTAACACAGATAGTCTCACTAACACACATAGTCTCACTAACACAGATAGTCTCTCTAACACAGCTAGTCTCACTAACACAGATAGTCTCACTAACACAGATAGTCTCACTAACACAGATAGTCTCACTAACACACATAGTCTCACTAACACAGATAGTCTCACTAACACAGCTAGTCTCACTAACACAGCTAGTCTCACTAACACACATAGTCTCACTAACACAGATAGTCTCACTAACACAGATAGTCTCACTAACACAGATAGTCTCACTAACACAGCTAGTCTCACTAACACAGATAGTCTCACTAACACAGCTAGTCTCACTAACACAGCTAGTCTCACTAACACAGCTAGTCTCACTAACACAGATAGTCTCACTAACACAGATAGTCTCACTAACACAGATAGTCTCACTAACACACATAGTCTCACTAACACACATAGTCTCACTAACACACATAGTCTCACTAACACAGATAGTCTCACTAACACAGATAGTCTCACTAACACACATAGTCTCACTAACACACATAGTCTCACTAACACAGATAGTCTCACTAACACACATAGTCTCACTAACACAGCTAGTCTCACTAACACAGATAGTCTCACTAACACAGCTAGTCTCACTAACACAGATAGTCTCACTAACACAGATAGTCTCACTAACACAGATAGTCTCACTAACACAGCTAGTCTCACTAACACAGATAGTCTCACTAACACAGATAGTCTCACTAACACAGATAGTCTCACTAACACAGCTAGTCTCACTAACACAGCTAGTCTCACTAACACAGATAGTCTCACTAACACAGCTAGTCTATTCTAGTCGACGCACAAGGGAGAGAGTGACTCTTCTGTGTTTGTGGTACTTGTGGATTCCGAGGGCGGCCGTGGCGGGACGGTGGACGGGGGGAGCTAAAACAATTACTCTGCCGCTCGGTTGCTACGGTCACAGTAGAGATGGGATGGAAACAGCATTCATCCGCGCCGTGTTTCAGATGGAGATATTCAATTTCATCTCCCTACGCTCCTGCTCGGCTGTCTGGGAGTCGGTTGGGGAGAGAGGGCTGGACTGGATTGGAGTGTGTGTGTGCTTTATGTGTGTACATGTGGTGTGTGTGTTTGTGTGTCTGTTTGTCTGTTTGTGTGTGTCTCGCTGTGTGTGCATCTGTGAGTGTATGCAATGTGTGTGTGTGTGTGTGTGTGTGTCTGTGTGTGTGTGTGTGTGTGTGTGTGTGTGTGTGTGTGTGTGTGTGTGTGTGTGTGTGTGTGTGTGTGTGTGCGCGTATGTAGGGGTATATGCAATGTGTATGTATGTGTATGTGTGTGTTTGTGTGTGTGTGTGTGTGTGCGTGCATGTATATGCAGTGCGTATATGTGTGTGTGTGTGTGTGTGTGTGTGTGTGTGTGTGTGTGTGTGTGTGTGTGTGTGTGTGTGTCTGTGTGTGTGTGTGTGTGTCTGTGTGTGTGTGTGTGTGTGTCTGTGTGTGTGTGTGTGTGTGTGTGTGTGTGTGTGTGTGTGTGTGTGTGTGTGTGTGTGTGTGTGTGTGTGTGTCTGTGTGTATGTGTGTGTGTGTGTGTGTGTGTGTGTGTGTGTGTGTGTGTGTGTGTGTGTGTGTGTGTGTGTGTGTGTGTGTGTGTGTGTGTGTGTGTGTGTGTGTGTGTGTGTGTGTGTGTGTGTGTGTGTGTGTGTGTGTGTGTGTGTGTGTGCTTCTGGTAATGGCGTGTGGCGGTGAAACAGTGATGGATAGACTCTGAAAAGAGCATTATTCCTGATGCATTTTTGATTTCTTAAACCTCGTATTCTTTTTTTAACATAATGCAATAAGCGAGGATTGCCTCTGCTTCTGTCAAACACATGGATATTGCTTCCTCAAACAAGACCATTTTAGAAGCTTTTTCTGCCTGCGTAAGTCCTCCATCTCCCTCTCTCTCTTTTTCTCTCTCTCTCTCGCTCTCTCTCTTTCTGTCTCGTTCATCAGACTCTATTGCTTTGGCCTGTTTTAGTCCACTTCAGCGGAAGCAAATCAATAGCTTTTGTATGAAAGCTGAAAAGTGAGGTTATATTTGTATGAAGCAATTTTCCCTGTTTCCTTCCAACCAATTGCTTGAGATGGCCATCGTTCCCTTCACTCTCTCTCTCTCTTTATCTCTCTTTTCCACTCTCTCTCTTCAACTCTTTCTTTCCTCTCTCTAACTCTTTATTTTTTTCCTCTCTCTCTCTCTCTTTATCTCTCTTTTCCC
>NC_137928.1:3184654-3192154 GCF_963457725.1 Sprattus sprattus
ACACCCATGAGTTCACATGACAGGTATCTCTTCCTCAGGTTACACACACACACACACACCCATGAGTTCACATGACAGGTATCTCTTCCTCAGGTTACACACACACACGCACACCCATGAGTTCACATGACAGGTATCTCTTCCTCAGGTTACACACACACACACACACACCCATGAGTTCACATGACAGGTATCTCTTCCTCAGGTCACACACACACACACACACACCCATGAGTTCACATGACAGGTATCTCTTCCTCAGGTCACACACACACACACACACACCCATGAGTTCACATGACAGGTATCTCTTCCTCAGGTCACACACACACACACACACCCATGAGTTCACATGACAGGTATCTCTTCCTCAGGTCACACACACACACACACACCCATGAGTTCACATGACAGGTATCTCTTCCTCAGGTCACACACACACACACACACCCATGAGTTCACATGACAGGTATCTCTTCCTCAGGTCACACACACACACACCCATGAGTTCACATGACAGGTATCTCTTCCTCAGGTCACACACACACACACACACACCCATGAGTTCACATGACAGGTATCTCTTCCTCAGGTCACACACATACACACACACCCATGAGTTCACATGACAGGTATCTCTTCCTCAGGTCACACACACACACACACACCCATGAGTTCACATAACAGGTATCTCTTCCTCAGGTCACACACACACACACCCATGAGTTCACATGACAGGTATCTCTTCCTCAGGTCACACACACACACACACACCCATGAGTTCACATGACAGGTATCTCCTCCTCAGGTTACACACACACACACACACCCATGAGTTCACATGACAGGTATCTCTTCCTCAGGTTACACACACACACACACACCCATGAGTTCACATGAGAGGTATCTCTTCCTCAGGTTACAACCACACACACACACCCATGAGTTCACATGACAGGTATCTCTTCCTCAGGTCACACACACACACACACACACCCATGAGTTCACATGACAGGTATCTCTTCCTCAGGTCACACACACACACACACACCCATGAGTTCACATGACAGGTATCTCTTCCTCAGGTCACACACACACACACACACCCATGAGTTCACATGACAGGTATCTCTTCCTCAGGTCACACACACACACACACACCCATGAGTTCACATGACAGGTATCTCTTCCTCAGGTCACACACACACACACACACCCATGAGTTCACATGACAGGTATCTCTTCCTCAGGTCACACACACACACACACACACACACCCATGAGTTCACATGACAGGTATCTCTTCCTCAGGTCACACACACACACACACACACACCCATGAGTTCACATGACAGGTATCTCTTCCTCAGGTCACACACACACACACACACACACACACACACACCCATGAGTTCACATGACAGGTATCTCTTCCTCAGGTCACACACACACACACACACACACACCCATGAGTTCACATGACAGGTATCTCTTCCTCAGGTCACACACACACACACACACACACCCATGAGTTCACATGACAGGTATCTCTTCCTCAGGTCACACACACACACACACACACACCCATGAGTTCACATGACAGGTATCTCTTCCTCAGGTCACACACACACACACACACCCATGAGTTCACATGACAGGTATCTCTTCCTCAGGTCACACACACACACACACACACACCCATGAGTTCACATGACAGGTATCTCTTCCTCAGGTCACACACACACACACACACACACCCATGAGTTCACATGACAGGTATCTCTTCCTCAGGTCACACACACACACACACACACATGAGTTCACATGACAGGTATCTCTTCCTCAGGTCACACACACACACACACACCCATGAGTTCACATGACAGGTATCTCTTCCTCAGGTCACACACACACACACACACCCATGAGTTCACATGACAGGTATCTCTTCCTCAGGTCACACACACACACACACACACATGAGTTCACATGACAGGTATCTCTTCCTCAGGTCACACACACACACACACACCCATGAGTTCACATGACAGGTATCTCTTCCTCAGGTCACACACACACACACACACCCATGAGTTCACATGACAGGTATCTCTTCATCAGGTCACACACACACACACACACACCCATGAGTTCACATGACAGGTATCTCTTCCTCAGGTCACACACACACACACACACCCATGAGTTCACATGACAGGTATCTCTTCATCAGGTCACACACACACACACACACACCCATGAGTTCACATGACAGGTATCTCTTCCTCAGGTCACACACACACACACACACCCATGAGTTCACATGACAGGTATCTCTTCATCAGGTCACACACACACACACACACACCCTTGAGTTCACATGACAGGTATCTCTTCCTCAGGTCACACACACACACACACACCCATGAGTTCACATGACAGGTATCTCTTCCTCAGGTCACACACACACACACACACCCATGAGTTCACATGACAGGTATCTCTTCCTCAGGTCACACACACACACACACACCCATGAGTTCACATGACAGGTATCTCTTCCTCAGGTCACACACACACACACACACACACCCATGAGTTCACATGACAGGTATCTCTTCCTCAGGTCACACACACACACACACACCCATGAGTTCACATGACAGGTATCTCTTCATCAGGTCACACACACACACACACACACCCTTGAGTTCACATGACAGGTATCTCTTCCTCAGGTCACACACACACACACACACCCATGAGTTCACATGACAGGTATCTCTTCCTCAGGTCACACACACACACACACACCCATGAGTTCACATGACAGGTATCTCTTCCTCAGGTCACACACACACACACACACCCATGAGTTCACATGACAGGTATCTCTTCCTCAGGTCACACACACACACACACACACACCCATGAGTTCACATGACAGGTATCTCTTCCTCAGGTCACACACACACACACACACACACACACCCATGAGTTCACATGACAGGTATCTCTTCCTCAGGTCACACACACACACACACACACACCCATGAGTTCACATGACAGGTATCTCTTCCTCAGGTCACACACACACACACACACACACCCATGAGTTCACATGACAGGTATCTCTTCCTCAGGTCACACACACACACACACACACACCCATGAGTTCACATGACAGGTATCTCTTCCTCAGGTCACACACACACACACACACCCATGAGTTCACATGACAGGTATCTCTTCCTCAGGTCACACACACACACACACACACACACCCATGAGTTCACATGACAGGTATCTCTTCCTCAGGTCACACACACACACACACACACACTCATGAGTTCACATGACAGGTATCTCTTCCTCAGGTCACACACACACACACACACACATGAGTTCACATGACAGGTATCTCTTCCTCAGGTCACACACACACACACACACCCATGAGTTCACATGACAGGTATCTCTTCCTCAGGTCACACACACACACACACACCCATGAGTTCACATGACAGGTATCTCTTCCTCAGGTCACACACACACACACACACCCATGAGTTCACATGACAGGTATCTCTTCCTCAGGTCACACACACACACACACACACACACCCATGAGTTCACATGACAGGTATCTCTTCCTCAGGTCACACACACACACACACACACACCCATGAGTTCACATGACAGGTATCTCTTCCTCAGGTCACACACACACACACACACACACACACACACCCATGAGTTCACATGACAGGTATCTCTTCCTCAGGTCACACACACACACACACACACACACCCATGAGTTCACATGACAGGTATCTCTTCCTCAGGTCACACACACACACACACACACACCCATGAGTTCACATGACAGGTATCTCTTCCTCAGGTCACACACACACACACACACACACCCATGAGTTCACATGACAGGTATCTCTTCCTCAGGTCACACACACACACACACACACCCATGAGTTCACATGACAGGTATCTCTTCCTCAGGTCACACACACACACACACACACACCCATGAGTTCACATGACAGGTATCTCTTCCTCAGGTCACACACACACACACACACACACCCATGAGTTCACATGACAGGTATCTCTTCCTCAGGTCACACACACACACACACACACATGAGTTCACATGACAGGTATCTCTTCCTCAGGTCACACACACACACACACACACCCATGAGTTCACATGACAGGTATCTCTTCCTCAGGTCACACACACACACACACACCCATGAGTTCACATGACAGGTATCTCTTCCTCAGGTCACACACACACACACACACACATGAGTTCACATGACAGGTATCTCTTCCTCAGGTCACACACACACACACACACCCATGAGTTCACATGACAGGTATCTCTTCCTCAGGTCACACACACACACACACACCCATGAGTTCACATGACAGGTATCTCTTCATCAGGTCACACACACACACACACACACCCATGAGTTCACATGACAGGTATCTCTTCCTCAGGTCACACACACACACACACACCCATGAGTTCACATGACAGGTATCTCTTCATCAGGTCACACACACACACACACACACCCATGAGTTCACATGACAGGTATCTCTTCCTCAGGTCACACACACACACACACACCCATGAGTTCACATGACAGGTATCTCTTCATCAGGTCACACACACACACACACACACCCTTGAGTTCACATGACAGGTATCTCTTCCTCAGGTCACACACACACACACACACCCATGAGTTCACATGACAGGTATCTCTTCCTCAGGTCACACACACACACACACACCCATGAGTTCACATGACAGGTATCTCTTCCTCAGGTCACACACACACACACACACCCATGAGTTCACATGACAGGTATCTCTTCCTCAGGTCACACACACACACACACACACACCCATGAGTTCACATGACAGGTATCTCTTCCTCAGGTCACACACACACACACACACCCATGAGTTCACATGACAGGTATCTCTTCATCAGGTCACACACACACACACACACACCCTTGAGTTCACATGACAGGTATCTCTTCCTCAGGTCACACACACACACACACACCCATGAGTTCACATGACAGGTATCTCTTCCTCAGGTCACACACACACACACACACCCATGAGTTCACATGACAGGTATCTCTTCCTCAGGTCACACACACACACACACACCCATGAGTTCACATGACAGGTATCTCTTCCTCAGGTCACACACACACACACACACACACCCATGAGTTCACATGACAGGTATCTCTTCCTCAGGTCACACACACACACACACACACACACACCCATGAGTTCACATGACAGGTATCTCTTCCTCAGGTCACACACACACACACACACACACCCATGAGTTCACATGACAGGTATCTCTTCCTCAGGTCACACACACACACACACACACACCCATGAGTTCACATGACAGGTATCTCTTCCTCAGGTCACACACACACACACACACACACCCATGAGTTCACATGACAGGTATCTCTTCCTCAGGTCACACACACACACACACACCCATGAGTTCACATGACAGGTATCTCTTCCTCAGGTCACACACACACACACACACACACACCCATGAGTTCACATGACAGGTATCTCTTCCTCAGGTCACACACACACACACACACACACTCATGAGTTCACATGACAGGTATCTCTTCCTCAGGTCACACACACACACACACACACATGAGTTCACATGACAGGTATCTCTTCCTCAGGTCACACACACACACACACACCCATGAGTTCACATGACAGGTATCTCTTCCTCAGGTCACACACACACACACACACCCATGAGTTCACATGACAGGTATCTCTTCCTCAGGTCACACACACACACACACACCCATGAGTTCACATGACAGGTATCTCTTCCTCAGGTCACACACACACACACACACCCATGAGTTCACATGACAGGTATCTCTTCCTCAGGTCACACACACACACACACACACACCCATGAGTTCACATGACAGGTATCTCTTCCTCAGGTCACACACACACACACACACACACACACCCATGAGTTCACATGACAGGTATCTCTTCCTCAGGTCACACACACACACACACACACACCCATGAGTTCACATGACAGGTATCTCTTCCTCAGGTCACACACACACACACACACACACCCATGAGTTCACATGACAGGTATCTCTTCCTCAGGTCACACACACACACACACACACACCCATGAGTTCACATGACAGGTATCTCTTCCTCAGGTCACACACACACACACACACCCATGAGTTCACATGACAGGTATCTCTTCCTCAGGTCACACACACACACACACACACACACCCATGAGTTCACATGACAGGTATCTCTTCCTCAGGTCACACACACACACACACACACACTCATGAGTTCACATGACAGGTATCTCTTCCTCAGGTCACACACACACACACACACACATGAGTTCACATGACAGGTATCTCTTCCTCAGGTCACACACACACACACACACCCATGAGTTCACATGACAGGTATCTCTTCCTCAGGTCACACACACACACACACACCCATGAGTTCACATGACAGGTATCTCTTCCTCAGGTCACACACACACACACACACACACTCATGAGTTCACATGACAGGTATCTCTTCCTCAGGTCACACACACACACACACACACATGAGTTCACATGACAGGTATCTCTTCCTCAGGTCACACACACACACACACACCCATGAGTTCACATGACAGGTATCTCTTCCTCAGGTCACACACACACACACACACCCATGAGTTCACATGACAGGTATCTCTTCCTCAGGTCACACACACACACACACACCCATGAGTTCACATGACAGGTATCTCTTCCTCAGGTCACACACACACACACACACACCCATGAGTTCACATGACAGGTATCTCTTCCTCAGGTCACACAAACACACACACACACCCATGAGTTCACATGACAGGTATCTCTTCCTCAGGTCACACACACACACACACACACCCATGAGTTCACATGACAGGTATCTCTTCCTCAGGTCACACAAACACACACACACACCCATGAGTTCACCTGACAGGTATCTCTTCCTCAGGTCACACACACACACACACACACCCATGAGTTCACATGACAGGTATCTCTTCCTCAGGTCACACACACACACACACACACCCATGAGTTCACATGACAGGTATCTCTTCCTCAGGTCACACACACACACACACACACCCATGAGTTCACATGACAGGTATCTCTTCCTCAGGTCACACACACACACACACACACCCATGAGTTCACATGACAGGTATCTCTTCCTCAGGTCACACACACACACACACACACCCATGAGTTCACATGACAGGTATCTCCTCCTCAGGTTACATTTGGAGAAGTCACCATTCCCTGACACCATTTCCTGGTTTCCTGAAACATATTTGTCTTTTA
>NC_137928.1:3219654-3222154 GCF_963457725.1 Sprattus sprattus
ACTCACGCATACACTCACACAAACATACACACACACACACACACACACACACACACACACACACACACACACACACACACACACACACACACACACACACACACACACACACACACACACACACACACACACACCACACAGTCACTAACTCTGAAACGGACCCACCCCGGCTCTGGAGTCTGAGCCCAGACAGGATTGGACCTCTGAAAGTTCTGCTGTCCTCTGGAGCGGTGGGGGTGTGTGTGTGTGTGTGTGAGAGCGGGGATTGTGAGGTCGGAGGAGAATACCGATGAGGTGCCCTGTCACGAACGTTTATTTCCACCGTTTCAACTTCGAGACCAAATTCACTGTGACTCCATAATTCATGCGTGACATTTTCATTACGCTAAAACTTTATGGGGCAAATTTTTTGAATAGTGAGATTTAATTTCCTGTAATGTTTAAATTACTTTACGCTTGGCCGGGCTCCATCGTCTGAGATCGCCCAGAGCTAGAAGCCCGAGATGCAAACCCAGACCAGCGCTCCCTGCCAAGGAGAGCTGGAAAGGATCTATAACAATGAAAAATGCACAAATCTACAGCTGCCCTTTTTCCCCACGCAATACTCTCTCCCTCTTTCTCGCTTACACACACACACACACGCACATACACTCAAACACACACACACACTCTCACACACACACACACACACACACACGAAACACACACACACACACACACACACACACACGAAACACACACACACACACACACACACACACACACACGAAACACACACACACACACACACACTTACACTCACACACACACACACACACACACACACTCTCACACACACACACACACAGAAGTCTTGAACTGAGGGTGAATCAAGGAATGCTTGATATGTTCCAGGGAACAGGGCCCCACAAATATGCACAAGCCCGCACACACACACACACACCACACCACACCACACACACACACACACACACACACACACACACATACACACAAGCCCACATAAATCAAACAGCACATTTGAAAAGCTGTTATAATACAGAAAGCAATCAGTCAGATCTGATGTGAAATATACCAAGCTTGATTTTAATTGATTTGAGCTTGTTCTCCCTAAATAGGCCTCTCAAATATTTACCCGCCGTTTTTATGGAACTTGACTATTGTTTGTCTTATGAATGTTTGCATAAAACGTTTTCTTAATTCTCACGTCTCGGGAACCTTGAGTTATGACCACTAACTGAATAGTGGCCAGTTTTAATCACTGCTGGCTCGAGAAACAAGCCTCGCCTGTGGAACGTTCCTGCCGAGCGTGTAATTTGAGCGCGGGTCACCAGGGTCATCTCATTACACGGCTCCAGCGGTTGCGGGTGACTAGATTAATTCCAGTTTACTTTAGGGCTGGAAATTAAATGTTTTATTCCCCGCGCATTAAAATAAACAGAGCGCAGGCATATTGCGCTGGCCATGTCATCGTTAGCCTCCGTACTCGCCGCGCCCCGCAGAGAGAGTGCGCTCGAGCAATCCCACCGCTTATTTTTAGATCACTTTCATGTGACATCACCAGTTATTTATGGGCATCAAATTAAACGGCACGATGTATAAATCTGCTCGACTCCGGCCTTTGGTAGAACCCATTCCATCAGAGCGCTCAATCAGAACCCAACCCAACCCTACCCCTACCCCTACCCCTACCCTTCTCCATTGCATTCCCCCAAGCCTGAGCTCCTAAAACGACCAAGAACTGGTTTAGATCAGGGATATGATAGAGATGTGTTTTCATCATGACGGCCTGTAGTGTAGTCCATGTATGCCAGAGATCAGAGAACTCTGGATCTGGTTCTGATTAGGCCCAAACCTGCCGGATCCCAGACCACATCCGGGTCCAATTCGGTGTTAAATCGATGTCTATCTAGGACCAAAATGTTTTTGTTTTTTTTTAGCACCAGTTGCACACCCGTAATGACACACTCCTGACGTGGGGCTGCTTCACTGCTGAAATACCCCTAATGACCCACTCTCTGTGGTCACACTCCTGACGTGGGTCTGCTTCACTGCAGAAATATCCTAGGCTAACAATGCTAGCATGCTTGTTAGCGCTGCCCCAGTCCCCAGTGGCTGCCTGTCTCCACTGAGCTCCCCTATGCAGATAAGTACCCCAGCCCTGCCCAGCTCTCTACTACCATGCAGATAAGTACCCCAGCCCTACCCCCATGCAGATAAGTACCCCAGCCCTACCCCCATGCAGATAAGTACCCCAGCCCTGCCCCAGCTCTCTACCCCCATGCAGATAAGTACCCCAGCTCTCTACCACCATGCAGATAAGTACCCCAGCCCTACCCCCATGCAGATAAGTACCCCAGCCCTGCCCCAGCTCTCTACCCCCACGCAGATAAGTACCCCAGCCCTGCCCAGCTCTCTACCCCCATGCAGATAAGTACCCCAGCCCTGCCCCCATGCAGATAAGTACCCCAGCCCTGCCCAGCTCTCTACCTAAGGCCAT
>NC_137928.1:3257886-3260386 GCF_963457725.1 Sprattus sprattus
ATCTAGCACTGATGCCTGACACTGGTTCATCTATTTAGCCATCTATCCACAAGCGCTGTGTCTCTGCCCCCACCCTCCACCCTCCACCCTCCCCTCCCCTCCCCATGCTGCATTGTGAATTCTGACAGTGCAGAGGGGGGTGGGGTGTGTGTGTGTGGTGGGTGGGTGTGTGTGGGGGGTGGTGGGTGTGGGGGTGGGGGGGGGTCGGTGTCGTGTGGGGGGGTTTAATCGCCGTGGTGGCGCGTGTCATGCGCGTGTGACCACCCTCCTCGCCCACTCATTAACCTTGACTGCCATAATTGAATTCAAGGTTGATTGCCCGTGACCTCCTCCCCTCTGCCCCCCCCCCTCCCCCCCTCCCCCCACCTCCCCTCTGCCCCCCCCCCCCCTCCTCCTCCCCCCACCTCCCCGTGCTCACAGGTCCTTAAAATGTACATATTCATTACGGGGCCACACTGCTAAACGGATGGCACAGGGCAGGCTGGGACACTCTCACACACACACAGGGGCAGACACCGCAGCAGCGTGGGGACCAGGGGGATGAATGAGGGAGCCAGCGGAGGAGAGAGAGAAGGAGGGAGAGAGAGAAAGAGAGAGAGAGAGGGAGGGAGGGAGGGAGAGGGAAAATGTGAGAGAGGGAAAGAGAGAGAGAGAAAGAGGAAAAAAGCGAGAGAGGGAGAGACAAAGGGAGAAAAAGAGAGAGAGAAGATTAAGAGAATGAACGAGGGAGCCAGCGGAGGAGAGAGAGAAGACAGAGAGGAGGAGAGGATGAGGGGGGGGGCAGTGGAGCGGAGCGGAGGAGAAGAAGAGAGAGAGAGCGGAGGAGAGGAAGAGAGGGGGCAGGGGTTGGGGGGCACTAATTGCATGTTGGAGAGGCGGATTAGATTATGAAAGGGGAAGAGAATGAAGATGGATCTCAGTGACTCTGTCAAATTAAGGGCAATGCAGAAACCCCAGTCCGACAGCCAGAGAGATGTACACTGACACCACCCCACGAGAGCACAGACAAGGAGAGAGAGAGAGAGAGAGAGAGAGAGAGAGAGAGAGAGGGAGAAAATAAATTAAATGGAGCCAGAGAAAATGAGGTATGTGTTAGAGAGAGAGAGAGAGAGAGAGGTGTGTAGAAAAATAGACTTGTGACCCCTCATCCTAAAACCTCATCCCATACCCCGCATTGTGTCTGTCTCTCTCTCACACACACACACACACACACACACACACACACACACACACACACACACACACACACACACACACACACACACACACACACACACACACACACACACACACACACACACACACACAATCCATCCCCCTTTTGTAGCCACGCGTGCCTGATTCTCCCTGCACCTCTCCTCCCCCCCCTCTCTCCCTTGCTCTCTCTCTTTCACTCTCTCTCTCTCTCTCTCTCTGTATCTCTCACACCTCTTCTAAGTGGTCCACAACCCCCCCCCCCCCCCCCCTCCCTGCCCCTAATGAAAAAAGGAGGCGGCAGTGCTGGTGGTAGGGGATGAAAGGGGGGGGGGGGATAGCAGCAGCATCTATGTGTGTGTGTATGGGGGGGGGGGGGGGCAGGACTGGGACTGCAGACCCATTCATGAGCAGAGAGGAATTATGTGTGTGTGTGGGGGGGGTAGCATCAGTGATGGGGGGGCAGGACTCGGCTGCAGGCCCAATCATGAGCAGAGAGGAGGGGGAGTGAATATTTCTCACAGATGAAGGCGGGATTGAAACAGCAGCATCAGTCATTGAGGTAGGGGGGCCTGGCAGGGGGGGGCACATGGAGCCCACTCGGAGCAAGAGAGGAGGGGGGGGGGGGGGCACATGGAGCCCACTCGGAGCAAGAGAGGAGGGGGGGGAGGGGGGGGGGGGGCACATGTCTCACAGATGTATAGAGAGTCGGAACAGCAGCATCACTGATAGGGGGGGGGGCAGAAGATGAGAGATATGGGGGAGTGGGGGGGGGCAGGGGGGCGTATTCCTCACACACACCTGCCCTTCGCCTCGTCACACACACACACACACACACACACACACACACACCTGCCCTTCGCCCCGTCCAGCCTCAGACTCTGCCTCCCCGCCTCTAATGGCTGTCAAATTACTATCAGCCAAACAAGACAATTAATTTGTCTCCGCCGCAGCCGCGGCTGCCCTCCCGGCCCGTCTCCGTCGCGTCACGTCACCGTCTCTGCACGGCTCGGCGCAGTCAAAGGACAGAGATTAAATAAAGTTTATCAGCCGGAGAGGAGGAGGACACACACACACACACACACACACACACACACAGACACACACAGCTGGAGAGGAAAGGAGGCGACGACGCTACGACTAATGGAGATATGTGTCGAGACAGGTACAGCATCATCCATTAACCGAGATCACAACAGCAGTCTGCAGGACTACAGCCCTGATCACGTCTAACAATCTCAATGATCCCTGATCACAACAGCACTGATCACGTCTAACAATCTCAATGATCACAACAGCACTGATC
>NC_137928.1:3280386-3292886 GCF_963457725.1 Sprattus sprattus
TTTCAGATAATGCTTGTGTACAGTAAGAGTACCTTTTGTTTCATGCCAACTCATGACCAGTCCTTAGAGCCAGGGGTAGTGTGGTGGGGTCACTGCATTCACTGCATTTTAGCCAGGGGTAGTGTGGCTGGGTCACTGCATTCACTGCATTAGAGCCAGGGGTAGTGTGGCGGGGTCACTGCATTCACTGCATTAGAGCCAGGGGTAGTGTGGCTGGGTCACTGCATTAGAGCCAGGGGTAGTGTGGCAGGGTCACTGCATTAGAGCCAGGGGTAGTGTGGCAGGGTCACTGCATTCACTGCATTAGAGCCAGGGGTAGTGTGGCGGGGTCACTGCATTCACTGCATTAGAGCCAGGGGTAGTGTGGTGGGGTCACTGCATTCACTGCATTACAGCCAGGGGTAGTGTGGCTGGGTCACTGCATTAGAGCCAGGGGTAGTGTGGTGGGGTCACTGCATTCACTGCATTAGAGCCAGGGGTAGTGTGGTGGGGTCACTGCATTAGAGCCAGGGGTAGTGTGGTGGGGTCACTGCATTAGAGCCAGGGGTAGTGTGGCGGGGTCACTGCATTAGAGCCAGGGGTAGTGTGGTGGGGTCACTGCATTAGAGCCAGGGGTAGTGTGGTGGGGTCACTGCATTCACTGCATTAGAGCCAGGGGTAGTGTGGTGGGGTCACTGCATTAGAGCCAGGGGTAGTGTGGTGGGGTCACTGCATTCACTGCATTAGAGCCAGGGGTAGTGTGGTGGGGTCACTGCATCAGAGCCAGGGGTAGTGTGGTGGGGTCACTGCATTAGAGCCAGGGGTAGTGTGGCGGGGTCACTGCATTAGAGCCAGGGGTAGTGTGGTGGGGTCACTGCATTAGAGCCAGGGGTAGTGTGGTGGGGTCACTGCATTCACTGCATCAGAGCCAGGGGTAGTGTGGTGGGGTCACTGCATTCACTGCATCAGAGCCAGGGGTAGTGTGGTGGGGTCACTGCATTCACTGCATCAGAGCCAGGGGTAGTGTGGTGGGGTCACTGCATTCACTGCATCAGAGCCAGGGGTAGTGTGGCGGGGTCACTGCATTAGAGCCAGGGGTAGTGTGGCGGGGTCACTGCATTCACTGCATTAGAGCCAGGGGTAGTGTGGTGGGGTCACTGCATTAGAGCCAGGGGTAGTGTGGTGGGGTCACTGCATTAGAGCCAGGGGTAGTGTGGTGGGGTCACTGCATTAGAGCCAGGGGTAGTGTGGCGGGGTCACTGCATTAGAGCCAGGGGTAGTGTGGTGGGGTCACTGCATTAGAGCCAGGGGTAGTGTGGTGGGGTCACTGCATTCACTGCATTAGAGCCAGGGGTAGTGTGGCGGGGTCACTGCATTAGAGCCAGGGGTAGTGTGGCGGGGTCACTGCATTCACTGCATTAGAGTTCACTGAGTTGAAGATGAGTTTATGAGGCCATATCACTCCATAAGTACCCAGGACGGAGGCTGGAGCCTCATTTGTCATCATCTGTGGCTCTTTTTATTCTTCTAAATATGACTTTAATAAACACCGCCTCTGCCAGAGAGCTCTGCCACGGAAGTCTGGTGAGTCAGCGGACCGCCGAGTGCAACGTTTCCATGCCGCCGCCGCCGCCGCCACCACAGAGTGAGAGAGAGAGAGGGACAGAGAGAGGGAGAGAGAGAGGGAGAAGGAGAGACAGAGAGAGAGAGACAGAGAGAGAGAGAGAGAGGGAGAAGGAGAGACAGAGAGAGAGAGACAGCGAGAGAGAGAGAGAGAGGGAGAGAGGGAGGGAGGGAGAGAGAGAGAGAGGGAGAGAGAGACAGAGAGAGAGAGAGGGAGGGAGGGAGAGAGAGATAGAGAGAGAGAGGAAGAGTGGGAGAGAGAGAGAGGAAGAGAGACAGAGAGAGAGAGAGACAGAGAGAGAGAGAGAGGGAGAAGGAGAGACAGAGAGAGAGAGACAGAGAGAGAGAGAGAGAGGGAGAAGGAGAGACAGAGAAAGAGAGAGACGGAGAGAGAGAGGAAGAGTGGGAGAAGGAGAGACAGAGAAAGAGAGAGACGGAGAGAGAGAGGAAGAGTGGGAGAGAGGTTTTATGAGGGCTATCTAGCAAATGGCCCAGGGGGCACCACCATCACCAGAACAAGGTGTGGAGTGCAGGAACAGACATCCTCTATTGGCTTTAAAGGTTACTGCCTTTCCAATGGGGCCCAGTCTGGCACTGTCACTCGCCTTATGACTTCATCACCCTGGGACGAGAGGAAGAGTGGAGGGAGGGGGGCGCTAAAGGAAAAAAATGTCCGGTGCCATTCGTCAATGTCTGTCTCAAATTACAGCTCGACCAATCACAGCGCGGGATCAATAGGCAGCAGGCTGGGTTTAGGTGGGAGGAGTGAGGGAGGAGGTGGCCATCCAGAGATGGAAGAATAACTGATCAATACGCCAAGATGGATTTTGTCATTTTGAAAACCGCTGTCGGTGGGATGGTCTGACGAGCCCTCAGAGCTCCAGGGGAGGCTGTCTGGACACACACACACACACACACACACACACACACACACACACACACACACACACACACACATACACACACAGACTCACACACACACACACACACACACACACACACACACACACACACACACACACACACACATACACACACAGACTCACACACACACACACACACACACACACAGAGACTCCATCTCTCTCACACAGACATACTCTCTCTGTATCAATGTGCTTAGATGAAGTCTGAAACTGTAAAGCCAAAAAGCTGAGAACACACACACACATGCGCGTACACACACACAGACACACACACACTCACATTCAACAACCCACCTGTCAAACTCCCTGTCCCAACACATCCTATAACTCCAAACTTCCTCTGCGATCTCTCATCAGGCCTCCTGACACAAACATCTCTTTGCTCTCTTTTCAGACAGAATTAGCCGATCGAGATGAAATAAGCGGAGTGCGGAGCTGAACCCTGAGTGATGCTCCCACATCACAGATCTCCATTGAAGTGCTCCTCACATTAACGATTCTTTGATGGCGTCCGCTCCGACGTATTGGCACTCCCCACCCGCTGATTAATGGTGTTTGTGTGTGTGTGTGTGTGTGTGTGTGTGTGTGTGTGTGTGTGTGTGTGTGTGTGCAGCGGACAGGGCTAATAGTTGCTCACAAGGCTTATTTAACTGTGGAACACTGACAGATGCTGCAGTTTAAGGATGTCTCAATGATCCCCACATAGCCCCGGGTGAAGTAATGACCTACCCCAGCCCCCCCATGCCATCCCACCCCCCATCAACCCCCCCCACCCCCTGGTCATTAGAGCCTTCACTATACCCCCTCCCCCCCCCCCCCCCCACACTCACACACACACACACACACACACACACACACACCCCAGGCAGAATTCATGAAAACTATTAAAGCTATCAAATCCCACATCTTTCACCAGAGGTGGAGGCACGCGGAGACTTTATCTCTTGTTTTCGTTTCCGAGGTCAATAATAATTTGATCAGCGGGGGAGATGGTGAACGCAGACTACAGAGGGCTGCCGATAATGAGTGGGCCCGGACAATAACGCATTTATAAAACTTGTGAAAATGCCAATTAAAGCGTATGAATAATCATCGGCCGTTATTGATCGCGTTCCCACATACTTACCCAAAGCGAATCCGATAAATGAGAACCAGGGAGGAGAGGACGGGCGAGGAGAGGAGAGGCGAAGCTGCCTGGGAGCGTTGGCACAGTTTCGGCACGATGGAAAACTCCCGAGGATGTACAAGAGCCCCCAGATGAACTCATCAGGGGACCAGCAGAAAACTAAAAAGGATTGTTGAGTGTTATATTAGCAAAGCACGGTAGCGGCCAAGACACTTATGTATTCTTCTTTGTGATGCCTTCTCAGAGAGAGGTGAGGGTATTGTTGATTTTCCGTACAGTAAGGAGTAGTACGTAGATTCAGTGAAAGTCTCAATCTTCTGGATCAGAACCGTTTAAATTGAGACAGAACTCATTTGACCAAATGATAAGGGTTAGCATGTCTTGGCATTTTAGCGTTTCTTTATTATCGCTTTTCATTTGTTTATCCGCGCTGTTTATTTTGGAGGAGGAGAGGTGACATGTCCTGGGGCCTCTTATTATTTGCGAAAATATTCACGGTTTGAAAGTGTTACATTCACAGACTCAGAGGTCACAGATGTGCCTCTGTGTCTGTTTCGCTTTCCTCCTCCTCCTCCTCCTCCTTCCTCCTCTCGCATTCTCTCTCTCTCTCTCTCTCTCTTTCTCTTAAATCGATTGTTTCTAAAGAGCTCAAATGGAGCGTGTGTACTCAGGGGTCCTCCGCGCGAACGGCAGAAAACGAAAGCGCTTGTGGGGACGCAGGCAGTGGTGGAGAGAAGAGGGAGAAACACAACAACAGCAGCAACAACAAAAAAACACACAACAACAACAACAACAACAACACTCCCGCTTTTTTCTCGATCAGAACGCCGTCGGCTTGACCTCTAAGTCAGAGCAAACAGGCGGGTTGGCACGGAAACGTGCACGTCAAGTCTCTAATTCAGCAGCTGAGGTAGCCTTCGCCAACATAAACCCAACACCAACACACAAAAAAGTTTATATTTTTTATTTCTCGTTATTTGCTCTCTATTTTTTGGAAGACTTGTGTAAATGTAGCAGCCCTGCTGCCTATTAAGCAGTGATTACAGCATAATCTCCGCTCCGCCATGGCGTGTTTTTATCTCTGAGCGAGTTTATCATTTGTTTAAAGCACGGGATCATCCAACAGGTCGGCAGCCTGTGCCTCCCTGACCCACCGGAGTGCAGAGGGCCGGGGCAGAGGTTGGCATAAATAATGCAAAACTCTCAGATCAAAGAAAAGGGCAAAAATGGAAAAGCGAAACAGGCCATGGAGCGGAGGCCTGGGTTCAGGATTGAGCGCTCCGCAACTGAGCCAGGACCAGCTCTCTCACCACACTGCTCTGCCCTGCTGCCCTCCGTCAAGCAGACCATAAATATGATGATGTGTTAAGCTGAGGCGGACTTGCAGAGTCGGTTACCCCTCGAACGGGAAGCCCCTCAGAGTCGGCCAACGCGTTGTGTGAATTGCTATTGACTTACGAGCTGTGTTAATTCTACCAAGGCTCGTTATTTTTTTTCGTTTTTCGTTAATTACTCGGCGTCTCTAATCACTCACTCCAGCACATTAGCGGCAGACACGCCACAGAAGACCACTTTCACCGAAATCCCCTTCCTCCAATTAAAAACACCCGTTTGAAGGAAGGAAAACAGAACCGAACAAGCAGCCGAGGAAGTCTCTGGAGTTTACCGCCAGGCGGAAAGAAGAATGAGCTACGGTATGCACATCACATAACCTCTCTCTCTCTGGCTTGGGGTGCGCTTCACACCAGCGTAGTGCTGCGATGAACAGCTAAATGATACAGAGATAGTGCTGCGATGAACAGCTAAATGATACAGAGATAGTGCTGCGATGAACAGCTAAATGATACAGAGATAGTGCTGCGATGAACAGCTAAATGATACAGAGATAGTGCTGCGATGAACAGCTAAATGATACAGAGATAGTGCTGCGATGAACAGCTAAATGATACAGAGATAGTGCTGCGATGAACAGCTAAATGATACAGAGATAGTGCTGCGATGAACAGCTAAATGATACAGAGATAGTGCTGCGATGAACAGCTAAATGATACAGAGATAGTGCTGCGATGAACAGCTAAATGATACAGAGATAGTGCTGCTATGAACAGCTAAATGATACAGAGATAGTGCTGCGATGAACAGCTAAATGATACAGAGATAGTGCTGCTATGAACAGCTAAATGATACAGAGATAGTGCTGCGATGAACAGCTAAATGATACAGAGATAGTGCTGCGATGAACAGCTAAATGATACAGAGATAGTGCTGCGATGAACAGCTAAATGATACAGAGATAGTGCTGCTATGAACAGCTAAATGATACAGAGATAGTGCTGCGATGAACAGCTAAATGATACAGAGATAGTGCTGCGATGAACAGCTAAATGATACAGAGATAGTGCTGCGATTAACAGCTAAATGATACAGAGATTATCATGGACACGTTGTCTCATGGTTGACACATGGTTGTAGCACAACGCTTTTAAGAATGTATCCCTCATGTTGATGTTGAGAGAGGTGAGGTCTGAGAAGTGTCTACTCTCATTTTGAACCAAGCTCTTGCGCGTAACGAGGCGTCTATGAAACTCATCTCAGGTCACCTCTGACCCTGGTGGGAGAGAAGAGTGTGTGGCCTGTGGCTACAAACTCCACATTGCAGCGAACCGAGAACAGTGAACAGTGAACAGCGAACAGTGAACAGCGAACAGCGAACAGTGAATAGTGAACAGTGGCAGATCTGTGTAAGATCTAGGAGAGTGTGTTAGGACCCTGACTTCTATGCCATCTCTGCTTTATAAGAACCACAGGCTGTCAGAGACGACCCCTCTATAATGCAACACTGTACCGCATGCAGAGACGACCCCTCTATAATGCAACACTGTACCTCATGCAGAGACGACCCCTCTATAATGCAACCCTGTAATGCATGCAGAGACCACCCCTCTATAATGCAACCCTGTACCTCATGTAGAGACCACCCCTCTATAATGCAACACTGTAATGCATGCAGAGACGACCCCTCTATAATGCAACACTGTAATGCATGCAGAGACCACCCCTCTATAATGCAACGCTGTAATGCTTGCAGAGACGACCCATCTATAATGCAACACTGTACCTCATGTAGAGACGACCCCTTTATAATGCAACGCTGTAATGCATGCAGAGACGACCCCTCTATAATGCAACGCTGTAATGCATGCACAGACGACCCCTCTATAATGCAACACTGTACCTCATGTAGAGACGACCCCTTTATAATGCAACGCTGTAATGCATGCAGAGACGACCCCTCTACAATCAGGAATCTGGTCTGAATTTGTCCCGAATCTGGACTGTTTTGTCCCACATTGGAAACGTTAGCCTGTTGTGTCCCACGTTGGGAATGTTGGCCTGTTGTGTCCCACGTTGGGAATGTTAGCCTGTTGTGTCCCACGTTGCGAATGTTGGCCTGTTGTGTCCCAAGTTGGGAACGCTAGCCTGTTGTGTCCCACGTTGGGAATGTTGGCCTGTTGTGTCCCATGTTGGGAATGTTGGCCTGTTGTGTCCCATGTTGGGAATGTTGGCC
Organism: Sprattus sprattus; assembly: GCF_963457725.1. Lineage (NCBI taxonomy): Eukaryota > Metazoa > Chordata > Actinopteri > Clupeiformes > Clupeidae > Sprattus > Sprattus sprattus. Next base: position 3,287,609 of record NC_137928.1, read on the forward strand.
TGTTGTGTCCCCCTCACATTGCTGCTGGTGGTGACAGGTCTGGGACAGATCTATGTGAGAGTGTCTTACAGCCCTGACCTCTACGGTCTCATGAGTAGCCATCCCTTCTCCGGCCCCACAGGTGGTCAGCCGTATCGGGAACACAAACGGAACCTGCTCCAGAATCCGTCTCACAATCCACAATCCATTCTTCAAGGCTTGTCAGGGCCGGCAACAATCTCTGCCCCGATCCCCACGGGGGTCGTGTCCACCCCGCGAACATAAACGGACCTGGCGCTGATGCGGCCCTGATCGTCCTCAGCTCTGGTCCAAGTCCGTTGTCTGGCTCCTGTCAGCAGTGGCAGAGGCAGCGGCGGCAGCAGCAGCAGCAGCCATCCCTGCCTCAGCCCCACGGGGGTCAGTCGTGTTCGGAACATAAAAGGCCAATTTAATTTGGGCCGTCTGCGTCTGGCGAGTATTTTAATTCCGACAGCTGTGACGGAGGAGTTAATATTTGACGTGTCAGAAGCGGGGCTCGGGCCACTGCATCACTGTAATTGTCATTAAGAGGGCTTCCCCCAGTCGCCGCCTAATTCAAAATAATGAAAGTAAAGAGTGAGTGGGACCCTAATGCCAGTTGAGCCCTATCTTTTAATATTCCGGCCGTGATGGATTAGGGAAGTGGGAAATTCATCCTGGATCACGGGTCCTAATTCAATAAGGGATCATTGCAGGAGTATTGCATTTTATAATAATGTCATTTTAAGTGTCGTCTTCCATTCCCGCCTTCCCATATGTAAGCTTATGCAATGGTGCCTCAGGGATAAACTTTTTACAGGGGAGAGGAGACGCGCCACCACCTCCTCCTCCTCCTCCTCCTCCTCCTCCACCTCCTCCTCCACCACCCACCTTCCTCCAGCTCTCCCTCTTCCTCTCTGGCCACACACACACACACACTCACACACACACACTCAGCACTGCAGGCGCTGCTACGTCGTCTCACTCAACATTTTAATAACACACTCAATTGAACGCTTCCGTATAACACATAAAGCCGTGACATTAATATTTGAACAATTATTATAAATTGGCATTGCACAGCATCATTTAAAAGGGCAATAATTCAGTTCAGGAGATGAACAGAGGTATTTCACCCTCTATACTTCCTGCACAGTCAGACTGCAAAACGTGACTGATATTAAATCTTCCTCTACAAAGACAACACTAATTTCAACTTGCTTCTGTTTTTTTACTGCTACTAATACTCATAACATATCTTTATAAGGTGCATCCTTACTTAGCAAAGACGCAAAGCTGCTTTAACACAGGCATTTTTAGTATTGCAAACCGCAGCACTGATTCCGTATTTGCAGAGTAACTTTATTAACTGTATTTACCTTAGACACATGAATTCACACAGACATACGGGTACATTGTATAGAAGACGTAGATGAATATGTATATCTCCCAGTGATTTGATACATCAAAGTATTTTTGTTTGTTATTCTGCATGCATGACTCACATGTACACACCTGGCTCTGGGTCCACTTTAGTGTTTAGTGTTTAGTGTTTAGTGTTGTCACACCTGGTGTTTAGTTTTCAGTTTTCAGTGTTGTCACACCTGGTGTTTAGTGTTTAGTTTTCAGTGTTGTCACACCTGGTGTTTAGTGTTTAGTTTTCAGTGTTGTCACACCTGGTGTTTAGTGTTTAGTGTTAAGTGTTGTCACGCCTGGCACCTGGTCCCACGTTAGCATTCAGTGTTTTGCTCATATGTGTATGTTGTTCCTGACTGAACACGAGTCAGGAGAGACAGAAGTAAGAGGAAGCCTGAACACTAATAGATCAGTGAGCTAATGTCAGTAATGTCAGTAATGTCAGTGCTGATGTAGACTATGCCAGCATGGAGGCGGAGGTAGTCACACACTGCTAACGTGTAGGCAGCGAGTAACACTCTTCTAACGTGTAGGCAGCGAGTAACACTCTTCTAACGTGTAGGCAGCGAGTAACACTCTGCTAACGTGTAGGCAGTGAGTAACACTCTGCTGTGTAACGTGTAGGCAGTGAGTAACACTATTCTAACGTGTAGGCAGTGAGTAACACTCTTCTAACGTGTAGGCAGTGAGTAACACTCTGCTAACGTGTAGGCAGCGAGTAACGCTCTGCTAACGTGTAGGCAGCGAGTAACACTCTGCTAACGTGTAGGCAGCGAGTAACACTCTGCTAACGTGTAGGCAGCGAGTAACACTCTGCTAACGTGTAGGCAGCGAGTAACACTCTGCTAACGTGTAGGCAGTGAGTAACACACTGCTAACGTGTAGGCAGTTAGTAACGCTCTGCTAATGTGTAGGCAGCTATTCATGCTGACAGGAGAGAGAGAGAGAGAGAGAGAGAGAGAGAGAGATGTGATATGGGATCTGTGATCTGGCCCTGAGCCTGATGGAGCACGGCTATGATCACGATCCAGCACAGATGTGACCCTTATCGCAGATGGTACACAGGTAAGAAACTGGTACAACACAGACATGATCCTGTTTAACATGATCCTGATAAGACATGGATCTGGCCCTAGTCTGGCCCTGATCTGGCCCCGATCTGGCGTAGACGTGGGCCAGGTCCGCTGACGCACAGTCTGCCCACTGAGTCGGAGCGCTGTCTCCAGGCTCCTGTCAGAGGGTGTGAGTGGAGCCGTGGTGTGTGTGTGTGTGTGTGTGTGTGTGTGTGTGTGTGTGTGTGAGTGGAGCCGTGGTGTGTGTGTGTGTGTGTGTGTGTGTGTGTGTGTGTGTGTGTGTGTGTGTGAGTGGAGCCGTGGTGTGTGTGTGTGTGTGTGTGTGTGTGTGTGTGGAGCCGTGGTGTGTGTGTGTGTGTGTGTGTGTGTGTGTGTGTGAGTATCAGGCCTTTTAGAGGGGCTCTCCTGTACCCATTAAGATAAGAGCCGCCATCTCTCAGACTTTCTCCTCCATGACAAAGTGCCTCCTCTCACACACACACACACACACACACACACACACACACACACACACACACACACACACACTCCCCCAGAGGCCCCTCTCATGTCCTCGCCACCTCTTCCCACGCACCCCACTTGTCCTCTCACCCGGGGCTCGCCCCCTCCCGGTCCAAAACCCGCCTTACTTCCTTATCACTCGTGTACTTAACCCCCCCCCCCCCCACCCCCCACCCCCGCCTCCTCATCATCCACATTCCAGTGTTGCTGACGCATTGCAACCTTCTGCTCACCCTTGCCATTACATGCAGAGACTGTAACTATAACGCAACACTGTACCGCATGCAGAGGTGACCCCTCTATAATGCAACACTGTACCGAACGCAGAGACCACCCCTCTATAATGCAACACTGTACCGCATGCAGAGGTGACCCCTCTATAATGCAACACTAATGCATGCAGAGACCACCCCTCTATAATGCAACACTGTACCTCATGTAGAGACAACCCCTCTATAATGCAACCCTGTACCTCATGTAGAGACCACCCCTCTATAATGCAACACTGTACCTCATGTAGAGACAACCCCTCTATAATGCAACCCTGTAATGCATGCAGAGACCACCCCTCTATAATGCAACCCTGTAATGCATGCAGAGACCACCCCTCTATAATGCAACGCTGTACCTCATGTAGAGACCACCCCTCTATAATGCAACGCTGTACCTCATGTAGAGACCACCCCTCTATAATGCAACGCTGTACCTCATGCAGAGACCACCCCTCTATAATGCAACGCTGTACCTCATGTAGAGACCACCCCTCTATAATGCAACGCTGTACCTCATGTAGAGACCACCCCTCTATAATGCAACGCTGTACCTCATGTAGAGACCACCCCTCTATAATGCAACGCTGTACCTCATGTAGAGACCACCCCTCTATAATGCAACCCTGTACCTCATGTAGAGACCACCCCTCTGTAATGCAACCCTGTACCTCATGTAGAGACCACCCCTCTGTAATGCAACCCTGTACCTCATGTAGAGACCACCCCTCTATAATGCAACGCTGTACCTCATGTAGAGACCACCCCTCTATAATGCAACCCTGTACCTCATGTAGAGACCACCCCTCTATAATGCAACACTGTACCTCATGCAGAGACGACCCCTCTATAATGCAACCCTGTAATGCATGCAGAGACCACCCCTCTATAATGCAACCCTGTACCTCATGTAGAGACCACCCCTCTATAATGCAACCCTGTACCTCATGTAGAGACCACCCCTCTATAATGCAACCCTGTACCTCATGTAGAGACCACCCCTCTATAATGCAACGCTGTACCTCATGTAGAGACCACCCCTCTATAATGCAACCCTGTACCTCATGTAGAGACCACCCCTCTATAATGCAACACTGTACCTCATGCAGAGACGACCCCTCTACAATGCAACACTGTAATGCATGCAGAGACGACCCCTCTATAATGCAACACTGTAATGCATGCAGAGACCACCCCTCTTTAATGCAACGCATGCAGTGCCGTCACATGGCCCCCAAGTAACGTCACGTTTCTTTGCCAAATGTTACAGCATGGTTATATATCTCAGCACGTCCCTGCGAGTTCCCTGAGAATGGCACCCTTGATCCTGGTGCTGCTAGCAGCTAGCTACCAGTGACTCTAGCAGCTGGGCCACAGGGCTGGTAGCTCTACTGTGTTCAGTAACAGGTTTTATTGCCTTTTCTAGAGGTGATAAAATGTCATTTTTGTCATGCCAAATATCTGTCGTTTTTCTTTTCTAGTCCCTGGCGTCAACAATGATGTACATATTTGTCCCCATCCAGCTGCTACATCTGCAGACATTCCTGTCCTTTTTTTAATCTTGTCAACTCTTTGTTTGACTCTGGCTGTTTTGGTCTCTGTGGCTCCGTCTAGGACAGATACTAAAGCTTCTTCTATTCTCAGACACGCTGAGATGTTTCCCTTCTATTTATACCACACTTCCTCTGATTCTTATATGGAATTATATTTCCCATATTTCCCAAGTCACAGGGAGGGTATTGCACACAGCGCCACCCAGTGTTGTGGTGGTGCACTCACAGAGATTTCTACTCTTTCCAACACCACCAACACTTCAGTAAAGTCTGACATCTCCGTTAGTTACACGACGTATAAAACCGCTTATAAACACTATAGACTTTGACTTCTCGCACTTTATTAACTTTTTAGATTACTGCAGATGAAAAGTCATATATGATGATGAGCAGGAGGCCAAAAAAAAGATACGTATAATCATTTTAGAATAAATAAAACAATACGCAGAAGGAAAAGGTTCTTAGTCCA
>NC_137928.1:3300386-3312886 GCF_963457725.1 Sprattus sprattus
GCGTCGGAACTCTGCCCAAAAGCCAGATCCACAAGCACTCTTTACTCAATGCACCGGTTAAAGTAACATTAATTAATAGCTTAAGAAATTCTGCTCTCCTGTTGAAATCTGCAGGGGGAACGTCACTTAATGGAGTGCTGAAAATAAGGTCCGCGTTATTTGTTTAATACAAAATACAGTAGGCATCTCGCAATGTGAGAGACTAGCCTTGCGCTGTGTCTCCGCAGTTAAGTGGGTGTTTAGCGCTCCCGTCCTGGGGAGCTTATGTGGGGAACTTCACTGGGGAAAGGGACGCATTGTCGACCCAAGGGTTGCAGCAGGGCTCGTTTCCTTTCTAGTGCCGTGGTAACTGGAATGGAATCATATTGCATATAATTAAAGTGAATTGAAGTGAATTAAAGTGAATTGCACGTGTTTCACCGACATTATTAAGCACCATTAGTTGTAACTAAAGATGAATTATGTAGCCTATCGTTTTAAAATGTTTAAGCATTATGCTTTAAAGCGATTGTGAGACGCCTACTCTTCTAGTAAGCTTGCAAAGGGCAGTTTAGTGACAATCTAGTTGTATGAATGCAGTACAATTGCGCACACGCTTTTATGCAATTGCAGTGATTGTAAATCGGCACAAATTAACAATTTACATAGCTTAACAGTCGACATTTTTTTTCCAAATCAGGAAGGTGAACATTAACTACTGTGTCGATGCTGATAGAGACAAACAACAAATCCAGTCATAAACATGCTTTTAACACTGTCAATGACGTTGTATGCCTACGTGGCCGTACCACTTGACGGGACAGGCTATACCTTCTCTAAAGCCTAAAGAGATACTTTCGTAAGGTGGGTCTAGACCACTGTTAGCAATACCTTCACACAGTTTTCATATAAAACAAACGGTTTAGAATTTGAGAATGTTGTGTTAGTGTGTGGGCATATGAACTGACTGCAATGTTAGTCCAAGATTTGTGTTGCTATTTTGTGCTTCATAAAATAAAATGAAAAAATGTCGGTCTAAATGAATTAACTGTTCATTTTTAATTGCGAATACAAATTTATGAGTATACTATCTAGCCTACAGCCGTCTTTATTTGGGATCTTTTTTAATTTGTCCTCGTAGTATTTCTTTCTAATACTGATCACCTGAGCGCTGCAATCGGAGTCATGCCCATCATCCTCATCTCACGCATGCACACAAACCTACGCGAATGACCATAAACGATTCCAGAAACACCGACACAAGTATGAAGGTACGTGTAGGAAGGCGTCTTAGGGGAGCTCTTAAGAGATGGTCTGGGAAACATTAGTAGAGAAGTAAACAACTTCACACCTTTCAAGTCTTCATAAAACGCCAAGAGATACTGTTACTGGGAAACGCACCCCTGTAGCCTACTTGGCCTCCAGCTCATGAGACCCCAAAAGGGTTTACTGTTGTGGATTAATTGGCAATGCCCGTCACATCATATGTGAAATTCTATTCGACATTTAACCATGGCTATGACCATTTTTAACAGAATATTGCGGTTGATATTTCAGAGTGATTAATCGCCGCAGCACTCTAATCTCCAGCATGCGGAACATCATGACATACCAAGCGACTTACTTTGCGTAATCAATTTCAAACATTACATGTAGTTTATTATGCTACCAGCAAAGCCAAATTATATCACATTGTTAACGATTTGGTATTATTATACTAACAACATCTTATCAGACTCTACACATTGGATTGGTTATTATAAATGGTACGCAATGTTTTATAGGTATTAGATATAACATACCGTGAAACCCGATGGCTACAGAAATGATAGAAGTGCAAATATACATATTTGTAATATATTTCATACAGAAGGAACAACGCTGTTGTAGAAAAGTTTTTTGTTGATTTATTGTACTGTGACTTGAAAACGTCGTGGTCAGGTGAGTTCACGTTTCACATTTAACATAAAATAATTAAAAATGCCAAACTGATTCAAATGACATGTAAGGAGTCCCTTGATTGCTGCAGAGGTACGTTTTACTTTCAACGTTATAAAAACATCAACATTACATAGATAATCCACATGGTTTAATCACGAAGAAAACTCAAACATGAAAACCCAAAATGTTCCCACAAAATGTTTGTGAAGCACAAAATAACCCAAATAATTTTGTATCTTATGTATTAACATATTTTACATATTCCCGTACCATATCACCACATTTAGTAACTTGGGAGGAAGCTGTTTGGTCAAATACTGTATCACTGTTACAAGACCTTACATTTGGACTTCAGTTTATGTGGACACTTTGCTTTGAATGGAGAATCTGGTCGCCTGGGTAAAATTCAACACACTTAAATAAGCCCAATTAAGTCCTTTCGTGGTGTAGGCTTGCTTTGACCAGATTCACTTCACCCATCGCTGACATCCCTTGGCTAAACGCCCCGAACCCCGATAATACTCAAGTGCTTTAAGTTCCTCAATTGGCAATTGTCCATGAACGGAGCCATGGATATGAAATGGCGTTTAAATTAAGTCATCCGTGAGGAAAGAAATTCATGCAACACTGTTTTGGTGTGGGTCTCATTTCGCAATGAGAAAACACCGTCCAGATTCATCTTTCATGGTTTCTCTGTTGTTCTTCACAAATATCCACGTTTCCTTGGTGAGGGGAAACTCGTGTTTCAAATAAAACGAGGCCAGCCTCTATATTCAAAGTCAACTAATGATGTATTAAAGCAACACTGCAGAATAGTTCGCTTTGTCACACAGAGTCGAACGTCCCAGCTGCGTTATTTACTCGTCTTTGTAGACATCTCTCTTCTCCTTCCTGCCCCGTCGCCACTCCGTGTCTCTACAACTCCCTCTAAATAGTGTAGCTGTGTAAACACACGGTGGAGAATCCAGAGTTCTTGTCCATTTCACAGTTTATTCGCTTTGTTTATATTTCATAAATAGCCTATCCGTGTAGTTGTCCTATGCTTGTTTGTCCTTCGTGAAACATAAATAAGGTCCTTGTTTTGTGTGTAAAAGTGTAGGCCAGGCGCTTCCGTGCTCTGCGCCGCCGCCAACCCTCGGCCCGGGGCGCAAGACGTTTTGCGCGCATGCCGCATGTCACAGTCCAAGCGCGGCCGCGTGCTTTTTGGCCTTCAGTCTCAGGTCTGCGATGCTGGAGTTCTTGTTGCTGTTTTTGGCCATTGCGGCCGCCGCCACCACCGACGCGGCAGACGCAGATTCCGCTGCCAGCGTCGCCAAGGGCAACCCAAATGGCGGGGCGGGAAACATCATGTAGGGCGCGTGCGCCGCCAGGTGCGAGTGCAGGTGATGGTGCGCGTGGGCCACGGCGCTGTCCAACTGCAGTTGAGCCTGCACCTGAAAGGAGAAGGGCGGTACGTTGCAATGACTATCCTACGGACGCACGGATGGGGAGAGAGGGAGAAACACATTAACTTGATAAGAGGCCCGCCTGTTATCGATTCAGCATTAATGTTGTGGGTGAAAATGGTACCATAGCCTATCTTTAACCACTGTGAGGTCATTGGTCTAGGTATGTCTACGGCTGCACATATAATGTTAGGCATTCCATCCAAGTGGCCTTAAGTCGTAGGGAACAAACGAATTATATAATGCCTATGCCTACAATTTCATAATGTACATTACTGAGAGAAGATATCACATACAGAAATTAGGTCTGTATTTTGATTATACAGTTTGTTGTCAGATGGGCTATAGACTTCCGGCCTAAACAGCCTAATGAAATTTGATCCTAGAAAGAGTGTCAAATGACAAGTGCAAATGACAGCACTTTGAAAACCAGTCTCCATCCCACAACAGTTGGACGCGGCCGGTGCCAAGGCGACACTCTGGGCATCCGATTTGTCAAAGACCACAGGCTTGAAAGTGACTTGCCTGTTGGAATGGCATCCGCAAAGCTCCCACGTTGACATATGGCGCGACACGACATGCTTCAAACTGATTCGCAGCCCCGATGAGTACTCCTGCAAAGAGACGGAGTTTGAGTTGATGTTCAGCTGCCGAGCTGTTGGGACCTCAGCGAAAAGAGTCTCTGGAAACATTAAACACCGACTCCGAACTACATGTTTACACCACTGTTTCTCTTAATTTAACAATACTGAAATCAAAAACATCATCGGCCCGAACCTTTCAACCATATATCATGTGATTTAGATGTCAGTAACATCCTAATCAAAATATTTAGGCTACCTAAAGCATGATGTAGCCTCATTTTAATGTTAAAATGTCATGTTTAAAATCAAAACATTTCCTTGACTGCATCTTCCAATTTGCTTAGATGAAATGAAGCACGTAAGAGACTGGGAGTTTAAACGCACCTTTGTGTAACTGATTTTCCTGCTTTCTGCACTTGGCCCTCCGATTTTGAAACCAAACCTGCGGGGAGAGACATTAATTAGTGGCTGTGATTGACAGGTGCTTGTGAGGGCACGTGTAAGTCCTCTCAAAATGACAACAACCGCAGAAAAAAAAAACACTATCCCAGAGGAGCACTGAAATATTCATGCCGCTTCACCCCAGATTTTAATTATTACATTTACAACACTGGGGCGGTAAAGTGAAATTGAAAACGGCCAGTTGACCACAAAAAAAACGAAATCACAAATTGAATAAATAACCGGGAGAGAGAGGACACGCTTGATCGAAACGTGCAGGCCGAATTGCGCTATAATAAATAACCTTCTCAGCAGTGGGTTTCATCTTTCAATAGATTACCATCCCAGAAGAACCAAATTGACTCTCTGATATCGAATAGCAGCATGAGATTTCAGTTTTGGACATCTGAGCCGAGCGATCTGAGGAGAGTCCCCTCATTAGTGGTCGGTTAAATTAATTACCTTTATCTGCAAGGAAATTTATGTTACTGATGCGTTTAATGCACTGCAGTTTCGTTTAATTACTATCATAACATGTCAAGTACAAAGCCTTTTTGAAGATACGTGTTTTTTTTCTCCGCTGTAAATTTTCTTTAGAAAACGTTGTTATTTTTTGTTATGAGTATAGCCCTATCTGAGCTGGCAGATTAGGCTACTCATTACTATGTTAATCTACTCTGAGTCCCCCACAGCGCGTTGGATAAATTAACCCACAACACAGTTTATCAATTTCACTTTACTGGCTTTTACAAAGAATGTTTCATCCCTTTAACATAAATAGTCTTGGCTGATCAATATGAATATGTTTTTGTGTTGTCGATATTTATAATCGATCGATACTCCTATTGCACTGGCTACGACCGGTGCAAAACCCGACCAGAGGGCGCCTAATGATCTCGTTCATGTCCAATATTATCTTCCTTCTCTATCAAAATACAGTGACACATTAAATGACAGCAACCGCTTAGACCACGACGATGAGTGTGGCAGTTTTATTATTTTGATACAGAGAACACAAGGCACACTGGATCTTTATTTGCAAAAAATTATACATAATTTATGTAAATCCTAAGCTGTGCTCCCTACTCTCCCCGTGTTTGGGACACAATACACGCTGGTGAAATTCCAGCTAGCGTTGGGTGAAGCGGCAGAAAAAGCCACTCATTTAACTTTTTCTTCGCGGAGGTCTTTATCGTCTGTTTTATAATAACCAGAAAAGACGTATAGGCCTACAACGAGAGGACGAATAATCCCCTTCTCGTCCCCCTGTGCTGGTTTTGTGCGAACGACAGAGGCAGAAAGCAGATATTATTCCTTTTGATAAATCACATCAGAACCAACGTATGGTCATTGTCATTATGCGGTTCAATTTCCCTTCTCCTATTACAGATCTTCTACCTCTGACGAAGGGGCTTATTATGTTTCTGTGCAGATGGTCTTTCCCAATATAAAAAGAAAGAAAGAAAGATGGAAAGAAAGAAAATCTATTTAGCTTGCAGATGTCTGTTAAGCCGAGAAGAAATTAGAAATGTGTGTTTCAAAATTCCATGCATTTATGTGAACGTTTTACTGTAAACTGATTCAGTGGCCTAGTCCATCACAAGACCAACACCATTCAAAAATAAGCACTTTAGCCGTAAATTGTAAATGTTTACAGACCCACACACATTTATCAACCAAAACCGTACAAACTGCTTTCATGGTCTGTTGCACGTCTAACTTCAATGTTTTAATGCTTTTTTTTTTTCTCAAAACCTAGGACTTTCTTTTGCCAGTGTCAAATCAGCGGATTTGTTCGCGTCCTACCGAGGGTTGGTGTCTGTACGGCACATCAGAGGGAAATGCTGAATAGCCATGAATAAACCAGGCGCAGAGTCAATACATCCTCCTCTCCAGAGACTCAGCGTGCTCCACGCGGCAACATTTTAACGAGAGGACATTTCTCTTTTATTCCATCTTACTCTCTTTATCAAACACCACTCGGAGAGGAACTCGACATCATTTTATATATCCCCCCCGATCTACTGCATCCATGCCCGCGTATTGCCAGCCCAGACCCCCCTTGGTACACGGGCTCCAGCCAAATGCAGCGTTACAAATCCCCTTAAAACAAGAGAAAGCTGCTTACTTGGACGCGGGCTTCCGAGAGCCCCAGTCTCTGGCTGAGTTCCTCCCGCATGAAGGCGTCCGGGTAGTGCGTCTCGTCGAAGAGCCTCTCCAGCTCGTTCAGCTGCTCCAGAGTAAAGTTAGTCCGACTCCTCCGCTGCTTGATTTTAGCTTGGCTCTCGTCCTCCGCCGGTTTAGAGTCCTCTTTTCGTTCTTTCATATCCGCGTTGCCTTCACAGGGGGAAATAGAATGAAAAACGAAATGAAAAGAGAGAAAGGTATATAGGAGCGCAGGGAAATTCGGAGGTATTTCAGGGGGAATAGCAGCTAAGGGCCTTGACTTTCAGGCGTTGTTGGGACAACAGTGAAGTCCCCACATGGGCAACCTTTAAAACGATCACATGGCATTCCCCTCAGCATCACACAGATCGGTCACTGATGTTTTGTAGTCCTGCAGAGAGGGCTTAAATTATTTATTGCTTATACATATGCATAAAGCATTTTAGCCCAACATGGCCACGACATGCTTATTACTGTTCGCATTTGGAGCAAGCTGCGGGTTAAAAGCGCTGTATCCTCACAGTCACTTCAATAACAAAACACTTCAATGCTCCCAAGCAATGTCGATTGTCTGTGGAATAATTAGCTCTGTAAGGAACCGTACCTCCTACCTAGTTATTTCTTAGGCGACATAATATATGTCATAATAATAATAATAATGATAATAATGATAATAATAATAATACTAATACAACGACTAGTATTATCTTGTTACACAGTTCATATTTAAATGTTCTCTTATTCCAATGGCAGCAATCTTAACGGGATGCTGATTAGACAAATGAATATCATATTCTTGAATTAAATACATCTTAAATTATAATTGCATCATCCATTATTATAAATCTGCGTGTATTTATTGTAAACTGGACATATTTTTTAAAGCTTGGTGTTTGCATCTCTGAGGTACAGCAAAGACAATTTACAGGTGCGTCCAGCCATTTTACCTGTGCTTTTACTGATGCACTTACTGACATATATACATCGTTTTGTATTAGCCTATAGGGGTTATTTTTTAATATATATATTTATTACATATTCTATATTTTATACATATATATGGAATGTGCAACTGACTATTGGCACATTTAATCTGATGCAAGGTCAGAGTTAAGAACTAATAATTGAAGGAAATTAAGAAATTATTCACGAACTCAACGAGTGCATGGCAGGTAAAACAAACCGATAACGTGCTTCTTACTATTTTTAAAGAACTTGTGATGTTGTGTTCCATCCTAGGAATGTCTTTCTCATATTTATATGAATTAGTTAAAAATCTTTCAGCCCATTCTGCACTTCGAACCAAACAACAGCACGACTAAACTAAATACACCAGCCGAATACATGCACAAATCCATTTATTTCTAATTTAGATGCCATTGTTGAAGAATGTCTGACATTCTTAAAGAGCATAAAATGTGTGTATTTACCGTCAATGAGTTTGGGGCTGCTCGCATCCCTCATTCTCTCCGGCCCGAGCATGTCCGGTTCCCTGCCTGGCGATCGCGCTCCTCCCCGTGCTATAGCAGTCACCTCCTCGCGAGTGGGTTCGGGATTAAGACCTTCCCTGCCTCGTACCGATGCACCGGTCTCGAGCACTTCCCGGTACGTGATCACTTCCTTCTTCTCCTTCACTTTCTGGTCAAAAGATTTGGACACAAACGCGGTGAGTTCTTCCATCACTGCTCCAGTTTAAAAAAAAAAGGTGCTCTCCTCTCGCTCTCGCTCACTCTCTGTTTCTCAGTTCCAGAACAACAGCCCGCGATAAGACATCAATAGTGTTTCGTTTTTGTCGACGTAAATGTGAGGTGATGTCGCTGGCAACTCTCGAGCCCGTGTTCTGCTAAACGTACTAGATCTCGGCCAATTCTTCTTGTGCGGAGTAGAGACCTGCTGGTGATCTGCTATTGAAGTCACACTATTTATACTTCGCATCGCCTGCCCCTTGATCCGTGCAAATTACCTCCCCTCAGGAACCCGGGAAGAGTCCCCTTTTCCTCAGCTCGCGCTCTGACAGGGTGGGAAAACCTTATCAACCCCTCAGATTTCAGATCATTCTTACGAGGTTGCCATTGGCCATTTATCCGAGATTGACAAGACGGACAAATTAATTGAATTAAGCGTGCCTTCGTTGCTATTGTCCCGAGTTAGTTTTTGAAATATCAGGGAGATGGGGAGGATCTCTGCAGGGGTGTGGCCAAAACCGAAAATGACAAGCCCGTGCAGAGGGGAACACATGGACACGGAGCCTCCTCAACATCTTTTTGAAGTGCGGGGGAAAAAAGAGACAGCGACAAAGACACAACCGGGGCAAGGTAAAGAGCTGACGGACCGACATGCGAGGGAAGCGCGCATGGTAAATAAGCGTGACATGGATACAACACACAGTAACACTGGCGTAATGAGTCATTTTGGCCTTCCTTTTTCAAAAGGGATTTCAGAGGCATACTTACCAGTCAGCTGGATCAGCTGTGACACATTACACTTTCTCCTAATTTTCCTTACAACTAATAAGACAGTTGGGATAGGCCTTGTGTGTGCTCAAAACCTTAAACCTACAGACCTACAATGATAATAATACTAATAATACTAATAATAGTAATAATAATAATAACAACAATAATAAATAAGTATAATGATAATAATTATAGCAACATCAACAATAATAAACTATACAAATAATAATATTAATATTAATAATAATAATAATGTGTTTGTTTGTTTTTTCCATTGACTTGGCGGTCTATCATGTGATAATACATTGCATTTAGTGCACGTATTGTAGGCCTGTACATCCCATGGTTATCCCAACACAAACCAATCTGTGTTGGTTAGTTGACATTCTACAAGTCTCGTATTTGAATGGAAAAGCGTTTTTTAATGGTTCATATTTTCTAAATCTCTGAGGACTAGCCTACTGCAACTCATACAGGATGATAATCTGCAGCTAAACGATTCATTAAGGAGTGTTTTATTGTGACGCGTTGCCACTGGGTCTGTTAATTATTTTTGCCTAAGCATAATGCCTACTGAAATTATTCCACATTTGCTAAATAAATAAATAATTCCCGACTCGCTATGAAGGTAACTGTGTGCCGTGGGGGATATAGCGATTTAATCCAAATAAAACAATATTAGCTACACTAAGAAACGGGATAGGCCTGCAGCTTTAAGATCATTTGCAATTGTGAGGCAAAATTAAGCGCGTTTTATTGATTATCCATAAAAGTGCTATTTGCTCTTGCTGGTTTCCAATAGTTCACACAATTAATTATTTATACGGGCTGCTCTCAAGAATCGCGTGCGCTCATTGTTTTCTTTGCTGTTCTCACGAGGTTCTCGATTCCCTATCTTATGGGTCTACCTGTTCATGCTTATTATGGGATTTAAATTAGTTTGTGATTATCCATGTCACCCCTTAACAAAAACGGAGCGCTCCGTTAACGTGCGCATCCATGTCTCACTGCAGGCTACAACTTAATAAAAAAAAAGCTCTTTCAGCCTGCAGTGTTTGACTCAATCGGTCCAAGTCCGTGTTCCTGTCTGTGCGACGTGAACAATGTTTTATTGGCCTATGATGATATTTGATGTTTTCTTAATGATAGACGTAGCCTACTGAAGACAACATTCATAACATTAAGACAACATTGAGAATTCCTTTAGATTTCCTTGCCTTTACAAATTCAATGGAGCCACATAAAAGTAAAAAAAAGTGTTTTTGTCTTGCTTTGTGTTTTGTGGTCGGCGTAGAAACAAACCGAGAAATTGGCTAAACAGCGTGTAAAGACTGTTGTCTGTTTGGGTTTGAGTGCATTGTAAAGCCCGATTCCACCTTCAGATAAATACTTTCACAACAAATGGTGGAAGCTGGCAACGCCAGGGTGTACACAAAATCTTGTGTTTTCTTGTAGCATTTTTATCTCGATAAACAATTGGTCTTGCACGGTCAAAAAAAATAAATATAGGCCTACACATCATTATTCAAAAAATATAGCCTGTACAGATTTTTGCGCAGAGTAGAGGATGTCTAATGGTTACCGACAGTAAGCGTACCGGCTAATGGGCTCTAATCGTCAGACGCAGGACAAGTTGTAAACATAATGTTGAAATTATATTTTTTGGGGTTTATGAAGTTCAACTCCTCGATACTAATTAGTCTTTATCAATGACGGTAGCAAAAGTATGTATCAATTACGGTAAACAATATTTTTACAGTAATTTGGCTGGATCATCATGCGGCAATTGCTGTAAATACTTCCTTTGCTTTTTATTGCAGTCTTTTTTGTCTGTGTTTCATTTGTCTTATTCGATTTGCACTTTTTCAGCTTTCAGTGACCACGCAGATGACATGATAATGGACTTCAGGACTCTTCCTTCCTGACCTAGTTCAGAGTGTGTGAGTGTTTGTGCCTGCCTCATCTAAGCCTCTAATCATGTTCATTTTGGCTAATTAATGCGCCGAGTGCCCAGCACTAACTCAGCTAGTGAGGCCTGGCCCTCTTGACCCGAACACGGAGTTGCCTGATTTTCCAGAAACACTCCAAAACACCAACATCATGTTTCAGTTTTATTACATAGGCTACTATTTATATATCCGTCGTTTTATTATTTAAAAGTAGGCTAGACATTAAATCTCAAAGGCAAACCAGAGGTGAAGACACGAAAAGAACGGACAACATGGTTATAATTTATCAGGGAACGACTACTCTGTTTTTGATTGAATAGTCTGTATTTCTTTTCCATCGATGTTCCCTAGGATCGTTAGTGTAGTCTGCCGAGAAGCGTCTTGAGCTACAAAATCGTGTGGCGCGCGCCGCGAAGGAAGGCACAGCGAAGTGTGTTGATTTTCTGGTGCTTTTATCTGGTGAGAGTTTTGTGAGAATGACCTAAATGAATCATTACGACAACCATCAATAGAAATAAAGCATGCTATTTTGTATTCTACCCGTTTTACCAACGTTATTATTGTCAAGTCGACATTGTTTACAACCGTGGACACTGGGACCATGCTCGGTCTTTCAGTTGTCAGCTATCCAGCAAGCTAGGTGGCTACCCACTTGAGGCATTCAGGGTTGTTTATAAACAATATGATAATTCTTATGATACATTGTATCTGACATGAATTATATTTGTGAAACTGTAACTAAAAACATTAAACAGCTGCATATGTGGATGGAGTTAGCCCGTTAGCTTGCTTGTTTGCTAACAAAGTTAGCTACCTTCGAACTGAATGAAACTCCCAAATCCTAGCTGATAAGTTTAAGTAAGCCCTATGTCAGTCAGTCAATCAGCCAGTTCTTGGTAGAACATATATTTGTACTTATTTATTGTTTCACTTAAACAAAAACGGTACGTGCACAACATTTAGAGTTTGATGTAAGAGCAATTAGTTGACAATACAATGTAGATGAACCTGTCTCCAGTTGTGTCATTATACTTCGTAGGAGAAACGTTTTATGTTAGATCGGAGATGGTACTTCCGTACATGCAATATATAGCGTTACTCCATAAATCGATCTGTATTTGCTTTGTTTGTGATACCTACACGTTGTGTCACCTGTTGTCATTGTAGTGTGGCAGCTGGCTTTATTGGTAGCTTTACATGTGTCCATCCTTCTTGTAAGAGGTGAATGTTGATTATATTCAAGCGATACATGTTTTTTTGTAAAGATTCCAGATGATCAAATGTCAGTCATCTTCCACAAGTGGATATTTTGCTAACAGTCTCTTGCATTGCGTATTTATAGTATTTATATATATATAGTACTTTGAACCACTGTTTGAATCTTTTACTTAATCTGTTGTGCCTGTGTACTTTTATATGTTTCACCGTGGCAGAGTGGGAAACGTACTATCGATTCCTTTGTATGTCTTGACGTGAAGTTATCGACAATAAAGCTACTTTGACTTTGTCACCTCTCTGTCCCTGTCCAAGTGGATATTT
>NC_137928.1:3371964-3374464 GCF_963457725.1 Sprattus sprattus
GGATGCACGATATTGAATTTAAGCCGATATCCGATATGCCGATATTTACAAGCTCATTTTGGCCGATTGCCGATGCCGATGCCGATATATACACCTCAGCTTTTTAATTATTGAAAAGTCTCTCCTGTACTAGAATTAATCTGTTATTATGCTAGGGTATTGCTGTAAATACAGGACATTACAGACTTGATCAATTTAGAAATAGACATTCACTCATGAAACTGAAATGGTTTCAAATATGGCAGATTTATTTATATTTTCACGTCACAATTTTCATACTTGAACAGTACCTCCTTGAACTTGAACAACTACACTCTGGAAATGCAGCTTGGCTTACTTGGCAAGCTAATGTTGGTTAACTGACTTACAGTTTAATAACGTCCCTTCTAGGATTTCTAGACTAAGCTATGTAACGTTATTGCCAAGTTAGCTGTATAAATTCCATAAATGCAAAAGTGAGCCATGTACAGATAGCGTGGGCTTGAGACATAATGTTTCACATCCCGTGAAATGAGGTATCATCAACTTCTCTGGTGTCACGTAGCATGCATGCTAACAAGCTAGTGTTGTCTAACTAACTCCGTGACTTATTAACGTCAATTAGCGCGACAGGTAATGTTGTAAAGCGTGGCACGCAGGTGGTCTGCATCTATGCATGCAACCTACATTATGGCCAAGCTGCATCTCCTCCTCCTTCTCCTGAAAAGTTCTCTGACAAATAGGCATTTTGTCATCATCCTCTGATACTGTGAATTAGGATACTGCCACACAGCCGACGCTGATAAACATTTGCTTTGCGTGCGCATAATTTACACGTCACCTTATCGGCCAGGTACATCGGCAGAAATTTTTCATATCTGCAGATACCGATAATTAAGTTTTTAAGCCGATAACTGCCGATACCGATGTCTTGCCGATAATATCGTGCATCCCTAGCTGTGTTGTGTTGTGTTGTTGTGTGCTGTGTTGTGTTGTGTTGTGTACTGTGATGTGTTGTGTTGTGTTATGTGTGCTGTGCTAAGCTGGCACAGTCCTGCTTGCCTGGTGTGGAGGGCAGTTTGGGGCATCTGTGCTGGTTTGACTGCAGTTTGGGGCATCTGTGCTGGTCTAGAGGGCAGTTTGGGGCATCTGTGCTGGTCTGGAGGGCAGTGTGGGGCATCTGTGCTGGTCTAGAGGGCAGTTTGGGGCATCTGTGCTGGTCTTGACTGCAGTTTGGGGCATCTGTGCTGGTCTAGAGGGCAGTTTGGGGCATCTGTGCTGGTCTGGAGGGCAGTTTGGGGCATCTGTGCTGGTCCAGAGGGCAGTTTGGGGCATCTGTGCTGGTCTAGAGGGCAGTTTGGGGTATCTGTGCTGGTCTGGAGGGCAGTTTGGGGCATCTGAGCTGGTGTGGAGTGCAGTTTAGGGCATCTGTGCTGGTCTAGAGGGCAGTTTGGGGCATCTGAGCTGGTCTAGAGGGCAGTTTGGGGCATCTGAGCTGGTCTAGAGGGCAGTTTGGGGCATCTGAGCTGGTCTAGAGGGCAGTGTGAGGCATCTGTGTTGGTCTGGAGGGCAGTTTGGGGCATCTGAGCTGGTGTGGAGGGCAGTTTGGGGCATCTGGGCCTGGCGTGGGGGCTAGGGGGGGGGGGGATAATAGCCTGTGTGCTCTCTGGCCTCCATCACTCTCACTGGATTCCTCAGTTCTCCCAGGAGCGGGTGCATTCCTCAGTAGGAGGGCTGCCATGCCACTGTGACTGCCACTGCCAGCCTGCTCTGCTCTGCCCTGCTCTGCCCTGCCCGCAGGCCTGGCCCTCTGTGTATGTGTGTGTGAAGGACAGTGTGTGTGTGTGTGTGTGTGTGTGTGTGTGTGAGACACATTAACCACCAGCAGGGCACTTACACACACACACATACACATACGTTCACACACACACACACACACACACACACACACACAAAATCAAGCATACGGACACATACACACATACACACATCCTTACACACACACACACCCAGCCACCCACACACACACACATCCTTACACACCACACACACACACACACATCCTTACACACATACTCACACACACACCCATCCTTACACACATACACTCACACACACACACACACATCCTTACACACATACACACATACACACATACACCACACACACAGATGCTATTCATCCGAACTACCTACAGCAGAGTAACCCATGTCTGGAGGAATTAAACTCCAGTGCTTTAGTAGTGAGCTACTTCACGTTCATCTGACTGTATCTGTCCCTCTCTGCTCTGGCCTTATCAGTAGTGCCCAGATTGGCTAAAATGAGGGGCATGCAGATAACATTCCAGCTCTAATGGCGCTGGGATTCCCACAGTCTCAGACATAAGTGGAGTTAGAGGCCTTGCCAGATACGGGCTGATTCCTCTCCGGATTCAGGAATAACCTCGACTGGGAAGTCCCGCCCCACTTCTTCCGGCCAAATTGATTTTGCCTCAGAACTGGGTCTGGCAAACTTTGGATAG
>NC_137928.1:3386964-3391964 GCF_963457725.1 Sprattus sprattus
AGGATATGTGAGTGTTTGGGAATAGGACGAGGATATGTGAGTGTTTGGGAATAGGACGAGGATATGTGAGTGTTTGGGAATAGGAGGAGGATATGTGAGTGTTTGGGAATAGGACGAGGATATGTGAGTGTTTGGGAATAGGACGAGGATATGTGAGTGTTTCGGAATAGGACGAGGATATGTGAGTGTTTGGGAATAAGACGAGGATATGTGTATAATTGAGTATGAAATGATGAGATTACATGAGGATAGTCATAACATGAGGATATGGGAATATGATATTATGAGATGACAAGATATGGGACTTTGAGGGTAAGAGGATATGCAAACATAAGGAGACTAGGACATTGAAAGTCTTTTTTTGTCATTATATTTGCATACAACAAAATGTAAAGGCCCAGGGCAATAGAAGCAACGCTCAGAGAAATGGGAAGACTCACTGAGTGTATGTGACAGAGAGAGAGCTGTGTGTGTGTGTGTGTGTGTGTGTGTGTGTGTGTGTGTGTGTGTGTGTGTGTGTGTGTGTGTGTGTGTTAGAGAGAGAGAGAGCTGTGTGTGTGTGAGAGAGGGCTGTGAGTGTGTGAGAGAGAGAGAACTGTGTCGTGTGACTCCGTGGGTCAAAGGGAAAGCAAGCTTACACATGTGGGTTGATGAATAGATTTTTTGTGTCTTTCGTCCTCTCCCTCCCTCTGTCCCTCACTCTCTCTCCCTCCCTCTGTCCCTCTCTCTCCCTCCCTCTATCCCTCTCTCTCTCCCTCTCTCCCTCACTCTCTCTCTCCCTCTGTCCCTCACTCTCCTTCAATATATCTCCCTCCCTCCCTCTCTCTCTCTATGTCATCCCTCTTGTACCCAGTTGTTTTAAAAGCTATAGTACATGTTAACATATCTTCTTGTCAGATTAACTGAGCGTACTATTATGGAATGTAAGTTAACACCTCTTCTGCCTCCTGTAAGAAATCACTCACACATTAGTCTCTCCCCATTACTCTCAGTCCCTACCTTAACTATCTGGCAACCTTACTCTCAGTCTGTACCCAAACTATCTGGCAACCTTACTCTCAGTCTCTACCCAAACTATCTGGCAACCTTACTCTCAGTCTCTACCCAAACTATCTGGCAACATTACTCTCAGTCTCTACCCAAACTCTCTGGCAACCTTACTCTCAGTCTGTCCCCAAACTATCTGGCAACCTTACTCTCACTCTCTTCCCAAACTCTCTGGCAATTTTTCTCCCAGTCTGTACCCAAACTATCTGGCAACCTTACTCTCACTCTCTTCCCAAACTATCTGGCAAACTTACTCTTAGTCTTTACCCAAACTATCTGGCAACCTTACTCTCAGTCTCTACCCAAACTATCTGGCAACCTTACTCTCACTCTCTTCCCAAACTATCTGGCAACCTTACTCTCAGTCTTTACCCAAACTATCTGGCAACCTTACTCTCAGTCTTTACCCAAACTATCTGGCAACCTTACTCAGTCTCTACCCAAACTATCTGGCAACCTTACTCAGTCTCTACCCAAACTATCTGGCAACCTTACTCAGTCTCTACCCAAACTATCTGGCAACCTTTCTCTCAGTCTTTACCCAAACTATCTGGCAACCTTACTCTCAGTCTTTACCCAAACTATCTGGCAACCTTACTCAGTCTCTACCCAAACTATCTGGCAACCTTACTCAGTCTCTACCCAAACTATCTGGCAACCTTACTCAGTCTCTACCCAAACTATCTGGCAACCTTACTCAGTCTCTACCCAAACTATCTGGCAACCTTTCTCTCAGTCTTTACCCAAACTATCTGGCAACCTTACTCTCAGTCTTTACCCAAACTATCTGGCAACCTTACTCAGTCTCTACCCAAACTATCTGGCAACCTTACTCAGTCTCTACCCAAACTATCTGGCAACCTTACTCAGTCTCTACCCAAACTATCTGGCAACCTTACTCAGTCTCTACCCAAACTATCTGGCAACCTTACTCAGTCTCTACCCAAACTATCTGGCAACCTTACTCAGTCTCTACCCAAACTATCTGGCAACCTTTCTCTCAGTCTTTACCCAAACTATCTGGCAACCTTACTCTCAGTCTTTACCCAAACTATCTGGCAACCTTACTCAGTCTCTACCCAAACTATCTGGCAACCTTACTCAGTCTCTACCCAAACTATCTGGCAACCTTACTCAGTCTCTACCCAAACTATCTGGCAACCTTACTCAGTCTCTACCCAAACTATCTGGCAACCTTACTCAGTCTCTACCCAAACTATCTGGCAACATGAGTCAGTCTCTACCCAAACTATCTGGCAACCTTACTCTCAGTCTCTACCCAAACTATCTGGCAACCTTACTCAGTCTCTACCCAAACTATCTGGCAACCTTACTCAGTCTCTACCCAAACTATCTGGCAACCTTACTCAGTCTCTACCCAAACTATCTGGCAACATGAGTCAGTCTCTACCCAAACTATCTGGCAACCTTACTCTCAGTCTTAACCAAAACTATCTGGCAACATGAGTCAGTCTCCTGCTGTTTGTTATGTAGGGAGGCTGGTCTCCTGTGGTTTGTTATGTAGGGAGGCTGGTCTCCTGTGGTTTGTTATGTAGGGAGGCTGGTCTCCTGTGGTTTGTTATGTAGGGAGGCTGGTCTCCTGTGGTTTGTTATGTAGGGAGGCTGGTCTCCTACTGGTTGTTATGTAGGGAGGCTGGTCTCCTACTGGTTGTTATGTAGGGAGGCTGGTCTCCTGTGGTTTGTTATGTAGGGAGGCTGGTCTCCTACTGGTTGTTATGTAGGGAGGCTGGTCTCCTACTGGTTGTTATGTAGGGAGGCTGGTCTCCTACTGTTTGTTATGCATGGAGGCTGGTCTCCTGTGGTTTGTTATGTAGGGAGGCTGGTCTCCTGTGGTTTGTTATGTAGGGAGGCTGGTCTCCTGTGGTTTGTTATGTAGGGAGGCTGGTCTCCTGTGGTTTGTTATGTAGGGAGGCTGGTCTCCTACTGGTTGTTATGTAGGGAGGCTGGTCTCCTACTGGTTGTTATGTAGGGAGGCTGGTCTCCTGTGGTTTGTTATGTAGGGAGGCTGGTCTCCTACTGGTTGTTATGTAGGGAGGCTGGTCTCCTACTGGTTGTTATGTAGGGAGGCTGGTCTCCTACTGTTTGTTATGCATGGAGGCTGGTCTCCTGTGGTTTGTTATGTAGGGAGGCTGGTCTCCTGTGGTTTGTTATGTAGGGAGGCTGGTCTCCTGTGGTTTGTTATGTAGGGAGGCTGGTCTGTGCCCATCCTAGATAACATCTGACTCTGATCTGTGGGATGTGT
The DNA here is from genome assembly GCF_963457725.1 of Sprattus sprattus. Taxonomy (NCBI): domain Eukaryota; kingdom Metazoa; phylum Chordata; class Actinopteri; order Clupeiformes; family Clupeidae; genus Sprattus; species Sprattus sprattus. The sequence goes on from NC_137928.1 coordinate 3,390,275, forward strand.
TTTTCTTTTTAGGGTGATCTTGGTACAGGACTTCCTCAGTCTTATTATTATTCGTGCAGGAAGGAAAGCCTTCATGCTCTACATAGTTTGTTGATCTGCAGTAATGGAGAGAGCGACGGGGGGGGGGGGGGGGGGGAGAAAGAGGGAGGGAGAGAATGATAGAGAGAGAGAGAGAGGGAGAGAGAGAGAGAGAGGGAAAGGGATAGAAAGAGGGAGAGACGGGGGAGAAGAGGGAGAGAGTGAGGGAAAGGGAGAGAGAGAGAGAGAGAGAGACGGGGGGAGAAAGGAAGGAGAAAGGAAGGGAGAACGGAAACTCTTGATGTTTTGTGGCCGCGCCCCCCTCCCCCACCCCACCCCCCTGGGTCCCAGGACTTTAATTCTCCTCTGCGGACGCTTTAATAGTTTCCTTCCATAAACACGCCACCACCACCACCACCAGCAGCAGCTGCACAGGGGGAGGCTGCCACCTACAGGCTACTGTGGAGGAGAACGATTCAACACACACACACATGCATACATATATATATACACACACACACACTCATACACACACACACACACACACACACACACACACACACACACACACACGTACACACACACAGAAACAGACCCACACACACATAAATGTGCACAGACACACTGACGTGATCCTCTCACGCACTGACGTCCTCAGTCAGCTCTCCCGTGGTTGTCCTCTGCTGCTGTGCAGTGCACACACACACACACGCGCTAAAGTCCTAAAAAACATATTCACACACACACACACACACACACACACACAACTAAAGTCCTACACTGACACTCACACACACACACACATACACCGTAAGTCCTTCACACACATACACACACACAGACGGCTGCTGTGCAGTGCCCTCAGCACTAGATGGCATTGGCCCCTCTGGCATCGTTTAGCAGGACCCAGCTGTGGTGCTACACACACACACACACACAGCCCTACACACTCGCACACACACACACACACACACAGCCCTACACACTCGCACACACACACACACACACACAGCCACACACACACACACACACAGCCCTACACACACACACACACACAGCCCTACACACACGCACACACACAGCCCTACACACACGCACACACACAGCCCTACACACACACACACACACACAGCCCTACACACACACACACACACACACACGCACACACACACACACACACACACAAACAGCCCTACACACTCGAACATACATACACACGCACACACACACAAAGACACACATGCTACAGCCCTACACACACACCCAGACAAACACATACCACAGTAGTACACAAACACACAAACACACACACACCACAGTCTTACACACATACACACTCCACAGCCTTACGCACATACACACACGCCACAGTCCTACACACATACATACACACACACACACACACGCCACAGTCCTACACACATACACACGTGGAGCCTAACACAAGCCCACTGGCACAGTGCCAACCAGAGCTGGCAGCCTGTGGAAAGGGCACACCCACAGCAAGACAGGACATTCACCATGAAATCAGATTGCGTGTGTGTGTGTGTGTGTGTGTGTTGTGGGAGTGTAAGGGTGAGCTTGTATGTTTGTGTGTGTAAGGGGATTATATAGGGCTGTCAGTGTGTGCGGTTGGGTGTGTGTTTGTGTGTATGTGTGTGTGAATGTGTGT
>NC_137928.1:3401964-3404464 GCF_963457725.1 Sprattus sprattus
CTCACACACTCATGCACTCTTTATTCTCGTACACTCATGCACTCTTTATTCTCGTACACTCATACACTCTTTATTCTCGTACACTCATGCACTCTTTATTCTCGTACACTCATGCACTCTTTATTCTCGTACACTCATGCACTCTTTATTCTCGTACACTCATGCACTCTTTATTCTCGTACACTCATACACTCTTTATTCTCGTACACTCTCAGACCCTTTTAGAGGATAACATCATCAGACTCCTTTGCCTCGTACATAGTTAGACCCCTTATAGTGTGATATGGTTAGACACCTTTAGTGTTATACACTGCTAGTCTTATACTGTTATATGGTTAGACAGCTTTAGTGTTATACACTGCTAGTCTTATACTGTTATATGGTTAGACACCTTTAGTGTTATACACTGCTAGTCTTATACTGTTATATGGTTAGACAGCTTTAGTGTTATACACTGCTAGTCTTATACTGTTATATGGTTAGACAGCTTTAGTGTTATACATTGCTGGACTTATTCTGTTATATGATTAGTGTTATACACAGCCAGTCTTAGTCTGTTATATGGTTAGACAGCTTTAGTGTTATACACTGCTAGTCTTATACTGTTATATGGTTAGACAGCTTTAGTGTTATACACTGCTAGTCTTATACTGTTATATGGTTAGACAGCTTTAGTGTTATACATTGCTGGACTTATTCTGTTATATGATTAGTGTTATACACAGCCAGTCTTAGTCTGTTATATGGTTAGACAGCTTTAGTGTTATACACTGCCAGTCTTAGTCTGTTATATGGTTAGACACCTTTAGTGTTATACACTGCCAGTATTATTCTGTTATATGGTTAGACACCTTTAGCGTTATACACTGCCAGTATTATTCTGTTATATAATTAGACAGCTTTGGCGTTATGCACTGTCCATTATGCATTTCACACTTCTCTCATCATCTGACATTGCTGACGAATCTGTATCTGTATCTGTATCTGTATCTGTATCTGTCTGGGGTCTTTTGAAGAGGAGATCACGTCTGAGCATGAGGAGAGAGAGAATAAGAGAACAGAGAGGGGAATGAGGGAGAAATAGAGGGGGATAAGAAGATAAAGAGAAAAGAGAGAGAAAGAGGGGAGGATAAGAAAAGAGGGAGTGAGAGGAGAGGGTGAAAAAGAGTGGAAGTGAGAGAAGCAGAGGTGCAAGTCAGAGCTGGGGGGGAGGGTTCTCTGTGCAGAGCTGCAGTGAGAGTTATAGAGTCTGCAGGTTAGAGACACACACACACACACACACACACACACACACACACACACACACATGCACACTCACTCACACAAACACACTCACACACACACACACACTCACACAAACACACTCACATACACACTCATGCACACTCACACACACACATGCACAATCACTCACACACATACACACTCACAGTCACAAACGCGCGAGAACCCAAAATCCTGTTCTTGAAGAGAACCAAGAGTTAGTCCTTTAAAAGTACTCAGCACACTGAGTTAATGACAGAGGATGTCTGCTGTCAGTTTTACTGGACCACTTCACTACTTCCTGTCCTTTTATCTTCACTTCCTCTCTCACACCTCTGGATCTCTGACTCCCCTCTCTACACGCACGCACACACGCACGCACGCACAGGCACGCACACACACAAACACACACACACACAGAATCAGCCACACACATAAATCCAGCGCCAGATCCTGTCCAGCTAACCTCTATTTGTTTATCCACTGCATATAGTTCTACCTAACTATCTGTTTACCCGCCATATAGAGTTCAGTAAGTTAGCGCCCCCTCAGTTCTCATTATCAGTGTGAGCGTTGTGGTCGTGTTGGCTGTCACACGCCGTTGGTGGGAATGACGTCAGAGCTCTGCCTTCCTATAATAGCAGGGTGAGAACCGGGGGGTGGGGGGGGGGGGGGGGGGGGGGGCTTGAGCTGTGAGCCTGCCAGTGTGAAAATGATTTGCAGTGATGTGTCTCCCCACACACACACACACACACAGACCCCAACACACATACACACACACACACACACACACACACACACACACACACACACACACACACACACACACAGCCCCAACCTATATTAGAGTTTTTTACATTGAAACTATTGACTTGTGTCAAATGTCCACCATGTCCACTTTTCCAAAACTCTTCACACAGTGTGCTTTACCAACACACACCTCAGCACATCACACAGTGTGCTTTATAAACACACACACACCTCAGCTCATCACACAGTGTGCTTTACCAACACACACCTCAGCTCATCACACAGTGTGCTTTACCAACACACACCTCAGCTCATCACACAGTGTGCTTTACCAACACACACCTCAGCTCATCACACAGTGTGCTTTACCAACACACACCTCAGCACATCACACAGTGTGCTTAACACACACACACCTCAGCACATCACACAGTGTGCTTTACAAACACACACCTCGGTGCACATCACACAGTGTGCTTTACAAACA
>NC_137928.1:3411964-3419464 GCF_963457725.1 Sprattus sprattus
GTGTGTGTGTGTGTGTGTGTGTGTGTATATGTGTGTGTGTGTGTGTGTGTGTGTGTGTGTGTGTGTGTGTGTGTGTGTGTGTGTGTGTGTGTGTGTGTGTGTGTATATGTGTGTATAAGACCCAGGCCTCACACCGGCTGTTTTACAACTCTGGAGCTGCCATTGATTCTGTCCTCAAAACCTTAAAACTGAGCACCACACGTGTGTGTGTGTGTGTGTGTGTGTGTGTGTGTGTGTGTGTGTGTGTGTGTGTGTGTGTGTGTGTGTGTGTTTGTCTCATAAGGATACTCTTCGTACTCAAAATGTCATCTTGACTTCACGTGGACCCTTCGTCACTTTCCCAAACTCAACCACAGTTGTGAAGGTTCTGTTGTGATGTATGTCATGCTGTGTGTGTGTGTCTGGATTGTAAATGTCAGGTGTTTCTGCATCACGTCTCTGTGGCTGAGATTAATTTGGATGTGAGAGTAGCTGAGTGACTCGCCTCCTCTCTGAGCCGCTGGAATTCCCCACCGTTGTGGGCTCGTAGTGTGTGTGCGTGTGTGTGTGTGTGTGCGTGTGCGTGTGTGTGCGTGTGTGCATGTCATGACCGTTGATGCCTGTCCCTCTGGTATCTGTAGACTGGCGGGAGATGTTCATGTGTGTGTCCCATGTGTGTGTGTGTGTGTGTGTGTGTGTAGACTGGTGTAGAGATGTACATGTGCATGTGTGTGTGTGTGTGTGTGTGTGTGTGTGTGTGTGTGTGTGTGTGTGTGTGTGTGTGTGTGTGTGTGTGTGTGTGTGTGTGTGTGTGTGTGTGTGTGTGTGTGTGTGTGTGTGTGTGTGTGTGTAGACTGGCGTGGAGATGCGCTGCAAGAACAGAAGCTTAGCTGGTGTACTTATCTAGTAGGAACACTTGCTCCAAACTGAGTGGGTTGACCTGACGTGTTAAAGGAGTAGTCCTCAATTATAATCCAATATCATATAATTACATAATTCAGCCCTTTTCTCGTCTGTAGTACATTAAACAGAGAAGGAGGCTGGAAGCAGTAGACTAACCCACCAATTAGAAACGTTGCTTCGGGAGCACTAAATGGAGAGGTGTTTTTAAAGGCTGTTGAGTTCAAATAACAGCATTTTGTCATTAGGATAGAGGACTGTACCTTTAAATAGCCATGTAACAGTGCCTTAATCATGGGTCCACAAACAGAATGGTTTTTGTTCTAGTTTGTTTAGTCACAACAGTGCCATATATTCAGTGGTGAAGGGTCCAAGCACACTTATGCTTTGCATTTGCAGTTGGAGCTAGGCTGGTGTCAGATCTAGGGTTAGGTGTAGGTTCATGTATGAGCTAGGCTTCTGTCAGGTGTAGGGTGAGTTGTAGGTTCATGCAGGTGGATCTAGGCTTCTGTGAGATCTAGGATGAGGTGGAGGTTCATGCAGGTGGAGTGTGGAAGCACTACTGATTCCTTTAGATAACTGGTGTGTCACACTGGACTTCATGGTATAGCCACACTGTGACCATGTCTATGCAGTATGAAGTGTCACACTGTACTTCATGGTATAGCTACACTGTAACAATGTCTATAATATGTAAAGGGTAGATGTACAGTATGAAATGTGGGTGTAGAGTGGACATGTGTTGGAGGGTTGAAAGTGAGCCTCAGTCGTCATGGCGATCTCTTTGAAGTCGTCTGCATTCCTGTTGGATGCAGAAATCGACCCGATTTATTCACAAATGACAAACAGATGGTCCGGTCTTCGCTCCTGTCATATGCATTACTCGGAAAGGGAGTTTTAAACCAAATGGATGTGGGAAAACGAAATGGTGAAAGAGAACAGTAAATGTTTTTTTTTTTTTACTGTAGGCAGAGAAAACAGTCTCTCACCACTCATGTGACATGAAACAGCCCTTTGTACTGTTTCATCTGTGCTCAAGATGGAAAGTCCTTGTGAAAAATGCTTAACTGTGATCATTTCCATTGTTCACTGTCATCATTTTAAAACACTCTACGTTGCATGTTCTTTGAAAATGAACCTCGGCCCGCTGAGCTGGATTTCTACACACGGGTGTCTGTGACACGGTCTGTCAAACGCGGCTCAAACTCAAACCAAATGTGCCGGTGTTTACGTTGGAACCTTAAATGAAAACAAATGTCATCATTTCGGTCTCGTAGTTGCAAGCACAGTTGCTTGGCAGCGTTGTCAAGGCAACCACAAGGTTTACCCCTTATGACATCACAAAGGGCTGCGCGCTGGCGTCTGAGGCGGGTTTTGAAAGGGTTTTTGTGAGACACAGACACACTGCATCGTGAGAGCTAAAGGCTATTGGCTATTTTGGTAGATGACAGGAGGAAGAGGCTGTTTAAAGAGGAAGGAACTGTGATCTCTTCAGGGGATCGTGGCGTGGTAGAGAGGAGGAAGTTCTGATTTCCTGGACGCGTCTTTTACAGACGCACCTTCAGGGTCTTTTACACGTGCACCTTTAGGGTGCTCAGGGTGGCTGTGGGGAGATCTGGGGTCAGAGGTTAACTGCACTCTCATGCCGATTGGACAGACACACACACACACACACACACACACACACGACTGCAGAAGTGAGAGGGCGTGTCCTCTACTGAGCTCTGGTTCCCTACTAAGCTGTACTCTCTATTCCAGTCATGCCTCACAAGCTCAGAGACTGCACCCCTACATCCCTCTCTCTCTCTTTCTCTTTCTCTCAGAGACGGCAGCCCTACCTCTCTCTACTCGGTGTGTGTGTGTGTGTGTGTGTGTTTGTGTGCGTGTGTGTGTGTGTGTGTGTGTGTGCCATCTCTAACCCATGATGGGTAATGTGAATCTGTGCCGTATCTAAGCTCTCCCTTGACCCCTGATCTTGAAGACTTCCTCTTACAGGAAGCATGCTGACTTCCACAACACAGTTCAGAGTTCTGAGTGTGTGTCTGTGTGTGTGTGTGAGAGCTTGTGTTTAGGTCATTTAGTATGCCAGTGAGTGTGTGTGTGTCTGTGTGTGTGTGTGTGTGTGTGTGTTTAGGTCATTTAGTATGCCTGTGTGTGTGTGTGTGTGTGTGTGTGTGTGTGTGTGTGTGTGTGTGTGTGTGTGTGTGTGTGTGTGTGTGTGTCCTCAGAGGATGCTTGGTCAGCAGCCTAGGCTTTGGGTGGGAGGCCTATGTTTAGGTTCCTCGCTCCCTCACTCCCTCGCTCGCACACACACAAACACACACACACACACTACCTCACTCCCTCCCTCGCTCGCCTGTTTGCTCGTTCGCCCTTATTTTAGGCCCATCTCCTTGGGTCTGCTGGCCTCATATGTTACTAAGCAACAGGCCGTTTGTTTTGGATATCACAAGCGCAGGGCTTTTTTTCGGAACCACTCTCTTGAAATCTAAACATGACCATGGCGTGCCGCCGTAAATCTGTCAAAGCAGTGTCCGTGGTCTCCTAGTTCCTGGTAAGCCAGTGGTAACCCCAGCGCTGTGACCGGGATTTGCCAAAGTAGTGGCAGGAATGTGAATCTGATAGTTGTGTGAGAGAGTGTTTGTGTGTGTGTGTTTGTATGTGTGTGTGTTTGAATTTGATAGTTGTGTGAATGATGTGATGTTGGTTGTGGAGTACCTTTAAAGTCTTTACAAATGTCATGTGTAATGTGTGTGTGTGTGTGTGTGTGTGTTTATGATTCAGATGCACCAATACAAAGCTGTGTATTTTGATTCAGCAGCACTAATGTGTGTGTGTATGTGTGTGTGTGTGTGTGTGTGTGTGTGTGTTTATGATTGAGCAGCACTAATGTGTGTGTTCTGTTGTGTTTAGCAGGAGAAGCCGAAGCTGATCGATCCCCTGGACTATGAAGCGGTGATCTCAGAGTTGGAGGCGGAGCTTAGGGAGGACCCCCATCAGGACCTGCTCCTCTTCCCTGAACATGACTTTACCGTAAGTACACTACATGATGCTCCTTTTCCCTGAACATGACTTTACCGTAAGTACACTACATGATGCTCCTCTTCCCTGAACACGACTTTACTGTAAGTACACTACATGATGCTCCTCTTCCCTGAACATGACTTTACCGTTAGTACACCAAATGATGCTCAGTGTTTAAAAAACGCACAACTTTACAGTAAGTACACTACATGAGGCTCAGTGTTTAAAATCACATGGCTTTACCACAAGTACAAAACACGTATCACTAGGGGGGAAATAATAAATTCTTCGATTCCTCTCGATTCTCTCTAAAACGATTCGATTTTTTATATTTGTTTTAAATTTTGTGTTGAAATGCAAGCTTCATCGATTAATGCATTTTTCATAGAAAGTCATAATTGTGACAAGGTAAAGCTTTTTCTCTTATTAAAAGAATAGAGAAGGTAATTCATCTGTTGATTTTCTTTAATTATCAAACACAAAGTAGGAAGTCATTTGAGACTCTGAGTAGCAAACTCAAATGTTTTTAAAATCGAGATGCATCGATAATCGTTTTATCGGTTTATAATTGATAATCAGTAATCGTTTTAGAATCGATAATCGGTTTAGAATCGAATGGTTGACCTCTGAATCGGAATCGAATCGAATCGGAATCGAATCTTGAGGTGCCAAGAGATTCCCACCCCTACGTGTCACACTGTAACAATGTCTATAATATGCAGTATAATGTTGTGGATGTGAAGTGGACAAGGCTAAATGTTTAAAAACACAGAGCTTTACCAAAAGTACAAAACACAGTTTTTTTACAACAACCAGCATGTGTCTGTACGTCTTATAGTATTTCTCTATCTTTTTCTCTGTCTGTCCATCTATCTGTCTGTCCATCTGTTTATCTGTCTGTCTGTTTGTCTATTTTGCTGTATGGTCAAATGGTATTTCTGTCATTTCATTTCCTGTTTAATATCAGCTGGTTGTTGCCATGGAAATAATTGCTGACATTGCATCAAGCCTTAATGGCCTATTGTCCTGCAGTGCTTGTGTCTGCATGTGTGTGTCGGTTTTAACAGAAAGTGAGGCTAAGCAGGTTGTGCTCTGTGGCTGCTTATCTTAACAAACACACACACAAACACACACACAGACAAACACACACACACAGAACCTTTTGGTCAGTGGTCTATGAATTCCTGAAACGTGAATTGCTGAGCAGTACGCTTTTATTCCTCTTGACTCTGAGGTCTCGACCTTCTGACAGTTACAGTCAGCCAGTGTGTGTGTGTGTGTGTGTGTGTGTGTGTGTGTGTGTGTGTGTGTGTGTACAGAGATGGTCTGGCTCAGGGTGCGTGTGATGTAAGTGTGTGTGCATAGCTCTGGCTGGACGGCGATCAAAAACACAACAGTAAAAGAGAGCTGCCTGCGGAGCGGAGATGAAGCAGATCTAGTGTCATATATATCAGGCACTGCCCTGAGTCTATTTCTGTTTGCAGCACAGGCAATGTGATGATGTGTGTGTGTGTGTGTGTGTTTGTGGTTCTGTTTTGTGCGTGTGTGTGCGCACGTGTGTATATTTTGTTGGTGCGTGTGCGTGTGTGTGTGCGTGTGTGTGTGCGTGTGTGTACGTGTTTGTCTATGTGTGTGTTTGCGTGTGTTACTATGTGTGTGTTTGTGTGTGTTACTATGTGTGTGTTTGTGTGTGTGTCTATGCGTGTGTTATGTGTGTGTGTGTGTGAGCATGGTAATGGCTGCACTGCTTCCTCTGCATGTCAGAGAGGATGTGGTCCAGTGGCTCTGTCACAGTAGGGCGAAGCACTACGTGCTCCGTTATGTGTGTGTGTGTGTGTGTGTGTGTGTGTGTGTGTGTGTGTGTGTGTGTGTGTGTGTGTGTGTGTGTGTGTGTGTGTGTGTGTGTGTGTGCGTGCATCTGTGTACATATGCGTGCATATGTCTGTATGACTGTTTGTGTGTGTGTCTATGTGTGTGTGTGTGTGCCTGTGTGTACATATGCAGGCATGTGTGTGTGTGTGTGTTTATGAGTGTGTGTGTGAGTGTGTTTGTGTGCCACAGAAAGTAACACAGGTCACACATACACACACACAAACACACACACCCTAGTAAACATGCAGGACATTCAGTAGTTCGGCCTGTTGGGTTTCCACTGCTGGCAAACATGCAGGGGTTCAAGCTGAGGCCAACAGTGATCTGCAAACATGACAGAAACATGCACACACAATAACACACACACAAACACACACACACACACACACACACACACACACACACACACACACACACACACAATAGCACAGAAGCAGACTCTGAGACCAACAGTGATCTGCACACATGACAGAAACATGCACACACACAATAACACACACAATAACACACTCACACACACACACACACACACACAAAAGCACAGAAGCAGACTCTGAGACCAACAGTGATCTGCACACTTGAAAGAAACATGCACACACACAATAACACACACACACACACACACACACACACACTCACACACACACACACACACACACACACACACACACATACAAAAGCACAGAAGCAGACTCTGAGACCAACAGTGATCTGCACACTTGAAAGAAACATGCACACACACAATAACACACACACACACACACACACACACACACACACACAATAGCACAGAATCAGACTCTGAGACCAACAGTGATCTGCACACATGAGAAACATGCACACACACACAATAACACAGAGGCACACTCTACTGTAAACATAGGCCCTGGAGAAGACTACATGGGTCACAGCAGGAGGCTTTGGAGATGGACTAACATAAATATGTGTGTGTGTGTGTGTGTGTGTGTGTGTGTGTGTGTGTGGTGTGTGTGTGTGTGTGTGTGTGTGTGTGTGTGTGTGTGTGTGTGTGTGTGTGTGTGTGTGTGTGTGTGTGTGTGTGTGTGTGTGTGTGTTTCATGTCTATCCGTGTGCAAATGTGTGTGTGTGTGTGTGTGTGTGTGTGTGTGTGTGTGTGTGAGTGTGTGTGTGTGTGTGTGAGAGGCCCCTGGCACAGATTGCATGGGTTGCATCAGGGAGGTTGGCCGTGGACTAACATAAACAGCTCACGCTCATGGAGATGTTGTAAGGCGTGTGTTGCCCTAGCAACTACTCCAAACAGTAATACTAGACAGCTTTGATCACTGGATGGACTTTTATTTTCCACTTTATGCAAAACCGGCTATCAATGGAGAGGGAAATGTTAGATTGAATCCAGTGGCAAATTAAATCAAATCTATTCAAGCGTGCATGAGTTATATCGACATAAAGCCATTTGTCAGACACTTGTATTCAAAGCAAGGCACAGTATTATCAGTGTTTACATTATTATATCATTGAATGAACCTATGACCTTGGTGTTGATACCACACTGCACGACCATCTCAGGTACAAGAACATGGTTTAGCACGACCATCTCAGCTACAAGAACATGGTTTAGCACAACCATCTCAGCTACAAGAACATGGTTTAGCACAACCATCTCAGCTACAAGAACATGGTTTAGCACAACCATCTCAGCTACAAGAACATGGTTTAGCACAACCATCTCAAGGCCCCGTGATTACC